>NC_077229.1:191540903-191640903 GCF_027887165.1 Monodelphis domestica
GAAAAGGCTACTTGGGCAGTCCTTCAAGATGGGTCTTTTCCATGATAAATGCAAGCTGCTGTTCCAGTGCAATTTGGTTGTGTAGGACAAATCCCATTACTAGCACAACAAGGAAACAGATCAAACAGATCTCTAAGCCCTTATTCAAAGATGGACGATTTTGAAATATATTTGGTGTGATATAATCTTAGTCTAGAAGAAGGATTTGAATCAATCTTGGGAATTTGTAGTTACCTGGATTTGACCTGCATTATAGCCATTATCAGTGAAGCCAGGACACAGTAAAGAAAGATAATGGTTCATTGCCACCATCTGTCTTCCATAAACATCCTTGTATATGTAGTCACCAAGGCTCTCTAGGAACAATAATTCCCAAAATTTGTACAGTTGTTATATATCCTGTTGTTCATTTGTTTTCATGATATTTTCAGTCGTCCCCTAGTCCTTCCTCCTGCTCCACTCATTCTCCATCTTTCCCCCTAAAGGTGCCTTATGGTATATATTTGTCTTTTAAATTGAAGTGAATCAAATTAATTGGTTGAGGTTGAAGGGGAGGATTTTTTTTTGAGAATTTCATCCTTAAGATAGATGGCAAAGCCTGAGGGCAATATCCAGTTTGTTTTCCAAGAGAATTACATAGAAAACAAAGAGACTTCATAGACAAAAGCACAGCTGGCAAACACCTTGAGAATGAAGTGTCAGGTGATCGGAAAAAAAAAAGGAGGAGGAGGAGGAATTAGGAGAGATCTGGAAGCTGTATCTTAAGGGGCCAGGATAGATGAAGAGCATGCCACAAAAGGCATGTAACTACACCAGGTCACCCAGATGTGGAAGGGCACAAATGTTTATCCATAAAATCCCAAGAAATGACATAGTCATATTATAATTAGACACTATTCCATTCCTCATTTCAAAGAAGAATTGAATTCTACTTGCCACTGTGAAAGAGGGAAATACACAGGACATGACTGAATAAGGTTTGTGGTCAAAATGCCCACTTCATAGATTTTCTAAATAGCCTGCTCAAAAGATTGCCTAGCTGGTTTAGAAAGTTAACATCAAGGGCTGCCCAGAAAAGAAGAGAATAGGATTCACTAAGCAAAAAAGAGGGCAGGAGACAAAGGGCTGCAATCTCCTTCCTGGGCTTTTTTCATGTGCAGAAAAAAGGATCCAAATAGCAAACTATCTCAGAGGAATGTTCAAAAGAATAATCATGAAAATAACTACAAAACAAACATTGTGTTATAGGTATTAACAAGATTAATCGTAAGGGCACTGACTTAATAATATAACAATTTGACATATAAAACCAAGTGGGTTTCCCAGCTTAAAACCAAAGTCAGAAAGAACCATTGTTTCCCAAATCAGCCCATTCAGTGACTATACAGCTGCTTATTCCCACATCTTGCTGCACATTGGATTCAAAGAATTCTATTTCTTACTAATCATTGGCCATCTGCATAGCCTATAATTTGATGTTTTGCTCTAACTCATTTCTCCATGTTTTAAGGCCTGAGGGCTGTCTTTTTGCAAGGCGAAGACATGGATGACAGAGAACATGACAGTTCAGTTCAGGCTTAGACCGAAGGTACTATACCACCTAAAATAAACTGGATACAACCACCATGAACTCCTCAGTTCCCTATGTCATCAGAGGCAAGCCCTTGTTTTAAAAAGTAAATAAGGTCAGAATGAGGAGTTAGTGATCAAAGGCCCTCAGCATTATTTATAGTCTTCTACAATGACAGGGGTTGGGAGGCCTATTATTGCAACTCAGAAATGAAGAACATACGATTAGAGATGTTTTCTTTGATCATTTCTCTAAAGCAACCCCATTGTCAATGGATGACTTTCCAGAGGACAGTGTAAAACCATCCAGAAAAAAAAAACAACCACCAAAAGAAAATTCAGAAAGGCTTTGCTATCAGACAGACTTTTAAAAGTCTGGCTCACAAATGCTTTCAAATCCAGCAGGAGACTGGGTATGAATAGCTATGTATGGAGCAGAATTGAGGGCCATATTTTATGATTGCTACCAAATGGACCTTCTATTGTCATTTTCATGACAATGGGCTTTTGTTCACAGAGTAAATTTAGACACTCACAATTATCTTTAGAGCCTTTGTTTAAAGAAAAGATAAAAACTTTTTGTCAAGAGTTGAAGAAATTACTTGACTATACACGTTTTCACTAGGAGTTTTGATTTTTCTTTCAAGGATGAGTGGAGGGGGAAGGGATAGGAAATCAAAGCTATCAATAGTATAGTCATATGTAAAAATGCCCTAATTCACTATTGATTAAAGAAATACAAATTAAAACAACACTGAGGTACCAACTCACACCTATCGGTTTGGCTAGTATGACAGAAAAGGAAAAATGACAGATATTAGAGGGAATGTGGGGAAAATGGACACTAATGCACTATGGTAGAATTGCAAACTGATACAACCATTCTGGAAAGAAATTAGGAATATGCCCAAAAGGCTATAAAACTTTGCATACTATTTGACCCAACAATACTACTATTAGGTCTGTATTCCAAAGAGATTTTTTTTAAGAAGGAAAAGGACCTAATATATAAATAAATAAATAAGTATATATATATATATATATATATATATATATATATATACACTATTGCACTGTAAGAAATTATGAGTAGGATACTTTCAGAAAAACATAGAAAGCCTTATATGAATTGATGCAAAGTGAAATGAGCAGAACCAGAACATTGTTCACAGTAAAAGCCGTATTGTATAATGATAAATAATAAATGACTTAGCTATGTTCAGCAATACCAAAATCTAAGACAAATCCAAAGGACTTATAATGAAAAATGCTATCCACTTTCAGAAAAAAAATTGGTGGAACTTGAATACAGACCAAAATATACTACTTCTTTCTTTATTTTCATGTGTGTTCCTAATGAGGGGGTGTTTTCTTTCATAAACTGATTAATATGGAAACATGTTTTGCATATCTTCGCATATATAACATATCAAATGTCTTGCCTTCTCAAGGAATGGGGAGCAGAGGGAGGGAGAATGAGAGAGAATTCAGAACTCAAAATTTTAAAAAATATTAAAATTGTTTTTACATATAACTAGAAAAAATGAAAAAAAAACTTAGCTCTCAATTTTTGTGTTGCAATTATGGCCATCAAAGTTTAGTTCAAATCCTCTGAGCTCTAAGATGATATCAAGACCTCACTAGTCTCAGTGTTTTCTGATGACAGCAACTAAGATCTCAGTAACAGATCTTTCTGTTGGTTTTCAGAGGGCACCTAAATGGAGAGATTTACAGGAGTATAGTACAAAGTACAATGCCCAAAGACTGTCATCTGACACAGTGTAAGGTAAGATTCAGGTTAAAAATATGTTAGTTTTAAGAATTTTATTTGCTGTAGACTGTCTATGGTTATTTTTTATCCTTAAATTTTTAAGAGAACAAGTGACATCATGGGGTAATGCCATGACTTGTACATGAATTGGATCTAACAATCATCACCTTTTTACCTATCTGTAACCTCTCTGGGCAATTATAACCTAATTGAGACTCAGACAACTACAGTAGCAGTTCTGTTGATGCCTTGGAAAATTTTACCCAGAATACTGATTTTCTGGTCCTCATATCATCTTGTGGGAGCAGCAGATGCTCCTAGGGTTGGAGTTCATTACAGGGAAGAGTCTGTTAAGACCCCTAATTTCAAGTCCTTTTTCTTTTAGGATGAGACAGAGTGAGTTACATAGGATGAGGTGTAAATGGGTTGTGATTTTATCACAGATCTCATTTTCCTTCATTCAACCAAAAACATTTATTAAGTACATATTATGTACCAGGCACTATGCTAAAAATTGAGAATACAAATAATGACAAAGTTGGTTCTCCCCCTCAAGGAGCTCACAAAATAATGGGGGAAGACAGAACAGAAAAGAAGTTAAAAAGTTTGGTTGATACCTGTCATGGAAGCATGATGAAGTCAGAGAAATACAGTCAGATGGGAAATGATGAGATGATTTCTCTGTGACCCTCCTTACATAGTGGATCTTGGTGGAGGTCTCTAACATTGCTCTAACCTCTCCAATAACAGGGAGGAAAAATTCCAAAGGGGAGGGGATACTCAATAAGTGTGAGTTTTAGAGTAGATAAGATCTTATAGGATGATGAGATTACAGAAGATATGATGAAAGTCCAGAAGAGTGAAACCAAGTGAAACTCCAAATCCGATATTTCTTAAGTTCTTACTATATGCCAGAATCTCTGCTAAACATGGGACATATCAAGACAAAAATGAAAAAATGTCACTATCCTTATAGAGCTAACATTCTGAAGGATATATATAGAGATAGATAGATAGATATAGATATAGATATAGATATAGATACATATACAGATATAGATACTTACAAATATATCCAAAGTGAACACAAGGTAGTTTGGAGAGGGAAGGCACTAGCAGCAGGGGAATTAAGGGAAGGCTTCATGTAACATGTGCCACCACAGCTGAATCTTGATGTTAACTCAGGATTCCAATAGGCAGAATGGAGGAGAGAGTGCATCATAGGCACAGGGAACAGAAAAGACATGGATAGGAGATGAAGCATCATGTGTAGAAGAGTGGAGAGTCCAATATGGTTGGATCTGAGTGTGTGGAGGGAAATTATGTAATCTATCTGTTGAGAACCACATCATCCTTTCAGGCACTCAGGTTCTTAACCTCAATGTTATCGAAACTCTTCACTTTCCTTCACTCTGTATATACAAGGAGTTTCCAAATTGTGTCATTTCTGTTTCTATTATATTTCTCATTTCTGCCTGATTCTTTCTTATATGAGACAAATTTTCCTATATAAGACATAGTAATTCTTATATAAGACAAATCAACCATTATTTATTAAGTGCCTGCTATGTGTTAGGTCTATACCCTGCTCTGAGGACAGAGAAGGGCTAAGAGAAAACCAAAACAAAAAACATAACCACTCTGGTTCAAGCCCATTTTAATTCTAGATGGGGCTATCACAATGGTCCCCAACTCATCTCCTTGTCTCAAAGGTCTTTGTCTTCAATTCATCCTTCCCATATCTGCCCAAGAGATTCTTCTAGAGCCAAATCTGATGTATCATTTCTAGTTCCTTATTAATGCCAAGATCAAATATAAACTCACTGTTTGGCATCCAGCTTTATTGTACATTTTATGCAACCCTGTGTTTTACAGTCTAGCCAAATTTATCTTCTTGCTATTGTTTTTACTTCATGTACAGTTATTCGTAAAACTAGAATATCTGAAACAAATATGAAATTAAGGTAAAATACAATACATTAAATAGAGTGACATAAAGGAGAGATGGTTTTATTTTTTTTAAAATACTTACCTTCTGTCTTAGAATCAATACTGGGTATTGGTTCTAAGGCAGAAGAGTGGTAAGTCAATGGGAGTCAAATGATTTGCCCAGGGTCACACAGCTGGGAAGTGTCTGAGGCCAGATTTGAACCTAGGACCTCCTGTCTCTAGGCCTGGCTCTCAATACACTGGACTACCCAGCTGCCCCTGATGGTTTTATTTTTTGAAAACTTTCAATTGAGTTGAAATCAAAGACATTCCCTATTTGCTTGTTTTTGCAAAGAAGTACGAATCCTGCTAAAAAGTTGTTATATATATTGACTACTATTATTTGTTATTTGATTGTTGTATCTCTCTTATTTAACCATATTGTTTAAATTAACTGAATAATAAAACATGATTATAAGCCTGGGAATGTATACATTTTTAATTTTGTTTTTTTGATGCTTTTTGTTTTTTATATTATTAGTTTTCCCATGAAACTCTTCCCTTCCCCCTCCCGGAGTCATCCTATATAAAAAATAATAGTTTTTAAAATTAAAAGAAAACAAGAAAATTAACAGATCAATACATTGCAAAATTCAGAAAATGTATAAAATGCAAAACTTGTAGACCTTGAACTTACATAGAAAGGGTGGGTTAGGGGTGTCCTCTTATATCTTTTCATTGTGGCCTTGCTTGATCTTCATGATTTTGTTACATTCAATTCTGATTTGTGTTTGTGAGTGTGTGATTGTCCGTTCCATTTACATTGTTGTTGTCATTGCATGTGTGTTTGCTTGGCTCTGCTAGCTTCACTCTGCATTATTTTCAATGAGAGCTTTCCTTGCTTTATCTGGACCCATCATGTGTATCATTTCTTACAGCAAAATAATATTTTATTACATAAGTATACATAATGCACAAACATCATTTTTAATGTACAAACATACATCATTTTTAAAAAGTAATGAAGTAAATTAATCTCACTAAATAAATTTCTATTAATATTATTTTCAGTGAGCGCAAAATATTTTCATACCACTAGGGAATACAATTATTTCTTTAAAATATTATTTATTTCATTCTTTATTGTTAATCATTTAACATTAAGTTTTAAAATACTCATTTCACATTCATTTTTGTTTCTCTTTTATGATGTATGCAATATATCAATCAAGTAGTAGTATATAATTTTAAAATATACATATTTTGGCAGTATATGATAAAAACTTTTAACTAATAGGAATGCACAAATACAAAAATAGTGACTACTACTCTAGATAATAGCAAGATTACATAATTTCAATTAATTTGTCAGTGTCAATGTGGAGAGAAATCCTTGCCTTTTTGGTGTTTAACACATTTATCAGTGATTTGGATGAATTACAGATGATTATAAATTTGTAGATAACATGACTCTTAGAAGGAGACCTCACATTCGATGAAAGGTCAGGATGCAGAAGACCTGAGATCTGAACCACTGAACCCTAAAAATTGAAATATTATAGACATATATGCAAAACATCTCCTAAAAGGGGCATCTAGGTGGCACAGTTGATTGAATGCTGGACTTGGAATCAAGATGAATTATCCTTCTGCATTCAAATCTGGCCTCTGGTACTTAACTGCCTTTGAGATTCAAAGCAAGTTACTTAACACTATTTGCCTCATTTTATTCATCTGTAAAATGAATTGAAGAAGGAAATAGCAAAACACTCCAGTATCTTTGTCAAGAAAACTGCAAAGCAGGTCACAAAGACTTTGACACATCGAAAAGTTTGAAATGATTCAACAACAAACATACAAAGTCTGTACATATTTCTTAAAATTTTTCATATACCTTACTAAATTTCATTTGGCAAGCAGACTATGGAATAGACAACAGTGCTTCAGAAAAGACATGGAAGGGAATAGCTAGGTGACTCAGTGGATTGAGGCCCAGGCCCAGAAATGGGAGGTCCTGGGTTCAAATATGACCCCAGACACTTCCTAGCTGTGTGACCTTGGGCAAGTCACTTAACCCCCATTGCCTAGCTCTTCTGCCTTGGAACTAAGATGAAGTATCAATTCTAAGTCAGAGGTTAAGGGGTTTTTTAATGAGAAATTGAGTAAATTAAAATTTCAATATAATTCAGCAGGGAAACCACCACCAAAACAAAGCAAAAACCTCACTGCAATGTGAGGCTACATCAAGTGATGCATTGGGCTCCAAAGTAGAGAGGTAATAGGCTGTCAAACTTTGCCCTGATCAAAATACATCTGGAAAATTGTGTTCAGTCCTGGGTACTACATTTTGGAGAAGATATTGATAAACTGGAGAGAATTCTAAGAAATGGGACTAGGGTGGTGAAGAGCCTGGGAATATTTAGTCATAAGGAAAGGAGAAAAACCTTAGAGAGGCCTGATGGCTCTCTTCAAGTATTTTTAAGGATGTCATATAGAAGGTTAGATTTGATCTGATAGGTTCTGTAAAGGACAGAAGGAAAAAGCAACGATGAGCATTACAGAGAATCTAGACAACATCGAGGGAAGGAGTAGAAATAAACTTTCTAATATATCTCTCTAAAAAATGAAATGTGCCACTTAATGTAGTAGGCATTTCCTCCTCACTAGAGTTCTTTGAACAAATATTGGATGACTGGTCTTGTATAGAAAAAGCTTCTTAGCCAAGTGTAGGTTGCACTAGATGGCCTCTGAGGTTCCCTTCTTACTGAGATCCTGAAATTTTGTAAGAAGTCTAGCCTGGGTAACTCTAAGGTCCCTTTGAGCTCTAACATTCTGCCACTATGATTCTAAGTATTTCATCTTGTCACTATGAGAGGAGTTGATAAATTCTTTGTCCTCAGAGAGTTTACAATCAAATTGAGAGGAGACAACAAGAGGTTCAATTAGAAAACAATCTAAGATAGTCTACTATAGAGGGCTAAATTAAAACCAAAAGCATCACCCAGTCAATCAATACTATGCTTGACTCCTCCAACCCTCTCACCATATATTCTTAGATCCAGGGACACTTGCCTTCTTGCTGTTCCTCATAAAATAAACTTCATCTCTGAACTCTGGGCATTTTCCAGATATGTTTCCCAAACCTAGAATATTCTCAGTTCCAATTTCTGCCTCTTGGTTTCTTTCAGGTCTCATCTAAAAATTTGACTTCTACAAAACTTTTCTCAGTCCCCATGATTGTTAGTGCCTTCCATCTATTGATTATCTCCAATTTATCTGGTATATATTTTATTGCATTGTGTATGGCTCCTAGTAGCTGCTAGCATGTGGCAGCGGCCACACCCCGAGCAACGGCTTCGACAGGCCAGCTAAACCTTGTGAGGGTAGCCATCGGGTCGTCAATCCCTGGTGAACCAGGGCTTTGCTCACCCAGCATGTGAAGACTGCTTCGGCAGAACAGGCGGAAGAAACCAACAAGAAGGTTCAACGGCTGAGATGGCGACGCAGCAAAGCACTGTGGAGTGTTTAGGGCGTGTTGGAGCACAAAAGACAACACGGCCATCCAATGCAGCTGAGGAAGTCTCCAGATGTAACGACTTTTCGTGCCATTGGACCCAGGCTTCCAACGCCGAGAGAGTGGGACTGTCTCTGTGTATCGACTTTTCCACTTAAATCTTCATGCACAAGTGTCTTTGTACACAAAAACACACAAAGACAATAGTCATCCTCAGTTACTGAAAGACTACTACTACTACTACTACTATATTATATTTAATATTTATTCTTTGTATATAATTATTTTCATGTTTCTCCTCTGAGCTCCTTGAGAACAGAGAATATCTTTTGTTTTTTTTTATTTCATTTCAGTGCTTATCATGGTGTCTGTTTTATAGTAGAAGCTCAATAAATGCTTATGGACTGACTGACTGACAGAGGGTAACTCTGGGAAAACTGAACCAAAGGAGAAACAAGAAAAAAGCTTCCTACTCCTCACTCCCACCCTCAAGGCAGTTGTAATTAGCCTACTTGAATCTCCATGGAAAGAACACACATCGAAAGGGTGTCTATGTTGTGTAAGAGTTATGGTAGAAGTCTCTTTATCGCTTGAATTGTTCTACCTGGCTAGGTCAATTAGATGGGATATCATCCACCAATTGAGCAAACAGTTGCAGACAGCACAAATCCTGAAGAGGGTAAATAGCAGAGAGGAGTCGGCATATTTATTTTTCAGCATTTATGAAAAACACACAGAAGATATCCATATGTACATACTATTGAGGAGAAATAAGGTGATTATGGGCTAGCAACACCATGCCATTATTTGCTCACTTTTGCCAAACCTTCAGTCAACCAGATGTTGAGCAAAGGCTTAATATTAAGGGGAGAAAAAAAGAAAACCAATCGACAAGAAGGATGTGGTAAGGATGTTAGTAGGCCCAACAAGAATGAAGATTTCCATGGTTTTCATTTTCTCTGAGAAATACCCAGCACACAGGATCCTGTAAATTCTCTTCTACCAAGGGAGTCTGCTGCTCCCAACCAGGAAATTTAGCAAGGCTCCAATGGTAATCGGTTAAAATTCAATACACTATAAATAAATCCAAACTAAAACTGAGAAAGAGGAGAAGTGGGGACCAAAGGCTGAAGAGAGAGGATAGAAGAGATCTCATTGTTTCTTCAGAGTGTAGGGAGAAATGCTTATTGTGAATTTCTTTATTTTGGCAAAGCATGAATGGAGCTCCTATAGAAAATTTAAGCCATTCAACAGCCATTCATAAGAATTCCCATAGGCACTTGCCATCTTTAGTTAACTGTTATACAACTTTCCAGAGTTTCCCCTTAGTTTATCCTACGATTTGGGGGGAAACGTGTCTTCTCAGGTTTTTGTCTCTTTGCCACTTCTAGGAGAATTTTGAATGAATACTTTTGAATAGACTTCCTGGAATAGAAAGAGCTCAAGTTTGAGTTAAAGGATTTATTTTCAAATCCCATTTCTACCACTTAATACCTATGGAACACTGGCTTCTTAGAAACCTCTCTGGGTTTCAGTCTCTTCATCTTTAAAAAATTTGAGAATTGATTGCAATAACCTCTAATTAAGGTCTCTTGTGACTCCCTAAATCTGTGGTGTTATAATCTCAAAAACTTCATTTGTGAGAAATATTAGTAATCATGATGATAATCATCTTATAGTGAGTAAACTTTTAGAAAGAGCTTTTCTTCCATTATCATACCCTATGAGGTAGGAATTATTATCTCCATTTTACAACTGAAGAAATCAAGGCTGAGTTAAGTAACTTTCCCATAGTCACATGGTTACTAAGTATCAGAGGCAGAATTTAGATAAAATTCTTCTTGACTATTAGTCTAGCACTCCATATGCTATACCATGCTGCCTCTCTGGTAATAGTTGTTATTATAATAATATAATATTTTAAGTAAATATCTGATATGCTATATCTAATTATTATAATAATAGCATATCTAATTGTTATAATAATAACACACAGTTAAATTCCATTTTGAAGATTAAAATGTTCTTTTTCCACAGAACATGATGAGGTAGTAAGTACAGTCTTTTGGAGAAACTTTCTTTTTTGAAAATTTATTTATTTATTTGTGACATTCTTTTTCTTTTTAAATTTTGATTTCCAGGTTCTCTCTTTCCCTCCCAACTCTCTTCCACTCACTGAGAAGACAAATATGCTATCAATTAGAATATGAAATCATGCAAAACCTATTTTGCTTTGAGCTTTATTGCAAAAAAAGTTTTTTTAAAGCAAAAAAGTAAGAAAATTGCACTTCAATATGCAGTTCTTTTGTTCTCTTTCAAGGGGTGGGTAGCATTTTTTTTTCATCATAAGTCCTTGTATTGTATTTATTAGAGTAACCAGGTCTTTCATAGTTGATCATTATTACAGTATTGCTGTTACTGTGAATAATGATTTCCTAATTCTTCTCAATTCATTTTGCATCAGTTCATATACTCTTGTTCGGTTTTTCCAAAAGCGCTTCCCTCATCATTTTTTACAGCACAATAGCACTTCATCACAGCCATATCCCATAACTTGGCCAACCATTCTGCAACTGGTAAGCATCCTTCCAATTTCCAATTCTATGCCATCACAAAAAGAGATGGTAGAAATAATTAGATATATATGTATATATATATATATATTCACACACACACACACACACATATATATATATATATATATATATATATATATATATATATTCTATTTGTTCTCCAGAATGATAGCCAGTCTACTACTCCATCAGCAGATCATTTAGTGCACCCATTTTTTCCTCATGCCCTCCAGCATGTGTTATTTCTGATAGGTGTTTTTGTAATTTGCCTTTCCCTATTCAATACTACGTTAGAGCATTTTTTCCATGTGACTATAATTGGTTTTGATTTCTTCTGAGAACTGCCTGTTGATATCATTTGATCATTTATCAACTAGAAAATGGAACTTATTTTCATAAATTTGACTTAGTTCCCCTATATATTTGAGACATGAGGTCTTTATTAGAGAAACTTGCTGTAAATTTTTTTTAATATTGGGGCAGCTAGGTGGCTCAGTGGATAGAGAGCTATGCCTAAAAATAGAATGTCCTGAGTTCAAATATGGTCTTAAACATTTTCTAGCTGTGTCATCCTGAGCAAGCCATTTAACCCCAAATGTCTAGCCCTTACCATTCTTCTGCCTTGGAACCAATGCTTAGCATCAATTCTAAGACAAAAAGTAAGTGTTTCCAGAATTTTTTCTATTACTTCATCATCCATTGTTACTTTTAGCAAAACATAATTTTTCAGATCATTTCTTTTAGGTCTATTTTGCCTTTGCTTTAATAAATTCTTCTTGAGCCCTTTATTTAGACTCTTTGTGTACCTTTCTATTTCAAATGTGTGGTGTCTAATCCAATCTTCTATACAATTACATTTTATGGAACAGTTTATCACATTCCCATCCACAATTATTATTAATGTGTATTTCCCGTCCATCCTACTTTCCTTCTATTTTTCCTTCTCTCTCTCTCTCTTCTTCATTAATTTCCAATTATATGCTACCATGAAAAGAACTGCTAGTATTATTTTTAGACCTTTTTCTTTTTTCTTTCATCTCATTGGGATATAGATCTGATAGTGGTACTGCTGAATCAAAAGTACAATTTTAAAACCATTTAAGCTTAGTGTCAAGTTGTTCTCCATCATGATTGGATTAGTTAACCATTCCACCAAGAGAAATTTCTTCATCTTAATCTCTTATCCATTCCATTTACTGTTTCCCTATTGGGAAAGATAGATTTCTATATCTAATTGAATGTTCATATATATATATATATTATATATATATATATATATTCTTCCCTCTTTGAATCCATTCTGATGAGAATTAGGTTCAAGCATTACCTATCTCCCCTATTTTTCCCTCCTTTCTAAAAGCTTCTTCCTTTTTTATGTTTTTATTTTTCTAATCAATAGTGATTTAGAACATTTTTCATATATATATGGCTTTGAATTCTTCTTCTGAAAGGTGCCTATTCATATCTTTTGCCCACTTATCAATTGGGGGATAGCTCTTGTTCTTATAAATTTAATGAAGTTCTCAACATTTTAGATGAGACCTCTATCTGAGAGGCAGCCTACAAATTTTTTTTCCTAACTTTCTGTTTTCCTTTTAATCTTGGCAGCATTTATTTTATTTGTGTGAAACCCTTTCAATTTAATGTACTGAGAATTATCAATTTAATACTTCACAGTGGTTTCCATCTCTTGTTGACTCAAATTCTTTTTTATCTATAAATCTGATATGTAGTATGTTCCCTATTCTTCTAATTTACTTGTGATATCTCCTTTTATGTCTAGATCTTGTATCCATTTTCATCTTCTCTTAGTAAATGGTATAAGATTTTGGTATATACCTAATTTCTTTCAAAATAGTTTTCTGTTATTCCAGCAAGTTTTAACAAACATTGAATTCGTATCCCCAAAACCTGAATCAAATCCATTTCAATCCACTTTCTACAAATGTGGAAATTTAGGCTTAAAAAATCAAACAATATAAGGGAAAAAAACTTACAGAAGACCAGGGAAGTGAGAATGAATACGAAAACAAAGCAATGCCCTGTGAGAATAATGTCAAGAATATTGAAGATCAGAATAAGTTGAACCCAGTAAAGAAGGCTAAGGATAATGAGAAGGACAATGGTGTTGTGTTTTGTTTTCTGTCTTTTTTGGAGGAAAGTAGATTAATGAAGAATGGATAGTCTTGCTCCTTGGGGCATAGGGGACAATTATAATAGAATACATATATTTTATTTTCTTTTTGGCAAGGAAAACACACTTTGGACTGGGAAAAAGGTAGAATAAAAATGTTTAAGAGAGAATTACTACTCCTAATAACTGAGAAATCACAAGAGAAATCACAATAACTATATATGATGAGTTCAAATCATTGGTCAGAAATTAACTTCATCCATAAAAACTGGCCCATGTGATTGCTGTGCCTCTGTCAGTGATCAGTGAACAACTATGAAGAATGGGATTGGAAAAGCACAGAATATTTCCAGTGTATCCTGAAAGAGGAGAGAGGAATAGATTCTTCAAACAATGGTCCAAGAAGCTAAACTATGATTCCTAGAAACATAGAATAATTTATTAAAGAATTCTTTTTCTTCATAAATAGAAAAGTAAATGGTCATTATAAAGAACCAGCGTAAAGTTTAATTAAAAAAACAGCTCACACCAGAGTAAATTATCTAAGTTATTAGACTGGTGGGTCAGGGGAGTGCTTTTGATATTGCTTCCCTAAATTTTAGGAAATAATCTGGCAAATGTCTCATGCTATTCTTTTAGTTATTGAATTTGAGAGATAGTTGCATAAAAGTATCTGTCTCACTCTCTCCTTTAGAGTCATCGACTCCAAAGGCAAGACAAAAATCAGCATGACTGGTGATGGCCTGAGATGTAGTGGATAATCATGGCTTCTTCTTTGCCTAACCAAGTTCTAGGCATCCTGCAGCAACTCCTCAATTGCTATCATGGTCATTGGAACAAACTACTCTCACCTCTACTGGGAGAAGTCTTCATATGTTTGGGGTAGACACCCCCACCAATTCACCAACAGGCTTGAGGTTTGTCAGTTACTCTCAAACTGGTTTAGTGCATCTGCCAAGATGATTTAATGTGGCCACTGGGCATGCTATGATTTTTTGGAGCCACAGGTGAGTGTTGAATGCCATGTGGACACCAAAAGAAGATGAGTATTTCTAGAAAGGGCTTAGCAAGCCCTCATCCCAGAAGTTCAAGGGCTGAGCCTTGAATCAAGGAGACCTGAATCTGGCCTCATACACTCTCTAGCTATTTAACTCCAGGCAAGTCATTTAACATCTCTTTTCTTCATAGTCTTCAGTTCTAGGACCAAATTACTATCCTTCTAGAATATCTATCTGGGATAAATGTATAAGTATCCCTTCCACTTCATGGGAGTTGGATGTGGTGTCTTGGCAATTTTGAAAATTTATGTAAAATTTTTTGTGCTTCCCTTCATACCAGACAAGCAGTCTGAAATTTTTATTTTTCTTTCATGGGGTATTTACAGCAAAATAAATTTTGTATATTTATGGTATTGAAAAATAAAGTAAAATAAATTTGACTAAGTAAATTAATTCAAATGGAAAAAAGAAAGATAAAATATGTTGATATTATGTAATACTATACATATATATTTTTTTGCATTTCTGAGTTTCTAAACTTTTTCTGTTTCATCTTTCTATCTATAAAGCTGGCCTTTGCATGTTGTCTGAGTCTCCCACAAACTCCCCAGAAATTCCCATTTAATTTCTTATTCCAATGACAGGGCAAGTCATTATGTGGAATCTATTAATGACAATGGGGTGTACATTCAACTGCATTACGTATTTTTGGTAATAGGTATTCTTTATCCACTAAATTTTCCTGTGTAGGCTATTAAATCAAATTCTTGAGTGATTCATCATCATCCTCATCCTCATCATCCATAATGATAGCCAACATTTATATAGCACTTATGTGCCAGGCACCATGCTAAGTACTTTACAATCATTATCTCCTTTGATCCTCACAACAATCCTGCAAGTAGGTCCTATTATTATTATTCTCATTTTGCAGATAAAGAAACAAAAGCAAAAAGAAATTGAATGACTTGCCCAGGGTCACTTAGCTAGTAAGTATCTGAGGCTAGATTTGAACTCAGATCTTCCTGAATTCAGACCTGGCACACCACTATGTTATTTAGACACCCCCTTTAGGAGGTTCTGTAATGTTCAGACACTTGGTACAATCAGCAGAATGTCATCTGTAACCAAGAGTATCTAGAGTCCCTTGTTATCTATAAAGAAATCCCTTTCCATTTGAACTCTGCTCTGGACATTCTCCACAATAGTGACAAACAATTTTGGTAACCATCCATCTCACCAAAAGCTCTTCTCTTCTCCTCTTTATCTAACATCATTCAGCTGTCTCCCCTCACCAATTCCTTTTCACTCCACTCTTACATGAAAACATGAACTTTTTTTCTTGGCAAGACAAACTCTTCTACATACACTTGGCCTTATCCCATCCCATTTCTGTAGCAGATCAACTTTTCTACCATTCCAACTTTCATTTCTTCAATAACTTTCTCTCCATTTACTGCTTCCCTACCTAAAAAACACCCCTTTCTTCTCCCCATTCTAAAAGCAAGAAAAACAAATCTCCCTTCATACATATATCCCCATTATCATTCTATATCTCTTCTCCTTTTTTATGGTTCATCCAACTCCTTGAGAAATTCATTTAAAATCATTACCTCCAGTCCCTCTTCTCCTCCTTCCTCTTCCTCCTCTTCTTCTTCTTCTTTCATATTTAATAAGTGTTTATTAACTGACAAATTGCCTTATTGTCATTTTATATTAATAATAAAATTCAAGTATTAGCCAGCCTCTATATAATATCCTAAGGTGTGCATAGTACTTTTCATGTTAACTCATTAGACCATTATTACAACTTGATGAGGTAGGTGCTATTATCATCCTCATTTTGTAGATGAGAAAACTAATGCTACAAGAGGGTAAACGATTTTCCTAGGGTCTTCCAGCAAGCATCTGGAAGCAGTTCAATAAAGTTACCTATGTTCTTAGATAATTCAAGTGCAAATGAAATCTTTTAGGACTTTAGTATGTGCACCATGCTCAAAGAGAGCTTCTTAGCCTAAAACTTTCTCTACCAAACCAAGTACTTTTTTACAAGCAACAAACAGTAAACCCAGTTGTATATCTTGTATTTTATGTACTTTCTGTGAAACATGTGACTGTAAAGATTTGTACTTCTATCAAGCACAAACTATGGACACCTACCTATTGCTTTCTTACACTATTATCAAGGATGCTCTGTTTTCAAGGAATATATACAGTTTAATATTAATGGTATCTATACCATTAATTAATTAATTAATTAAGAGAGGATGAAGACCTGTGGTAAAAAATAATGATACAGAAGAAAATAAGAGACATGCAAAAAATAAATTAGATGAACTCCCTTATATCTATAGCATGGGATTTCCTGGAGGAGATGGTTTCTGAGTTGGGCATGTGAATCTTAAAACTACTCAGACTCTACTTTAGAAGATTTGGTTAAGATATTCTCCATTTTTTAACAATGGAGGTACTTGATCAAGAATGTAATGAGAACTTTTAAAATTACTCCACCCTACTCAGACAGTGCCTTAGAGGAAGATAAAGTTATAAACTCCTGATTGAACAATGAAAAGTCCCCAACTCATATCTTATGGTAAAGCTATAACCTTAAGCTAGGTCTATTTTTAGATTTAATCAAAAAGGTGCTAAGTACCTATAAGGGGTTAAATTAATCACTAAAAGGTCAAGAAACTTACAAAAGGCAAGCTTAACAAAAGAGGTGTGAAGTACTCAGAGGATTTAATCTAACCAGAGAAGGTGAGAACCAAATAAGATGAGAACTAAAAATGGGTAGTCCTGAGAAAAAGTGTCTACTGTGATTGGTAGACATGAAAATTTAGAGGAGGTGACATAAGAGAAAATTTCTTTAAACGGAAAAGGTAAAAGGTAATTTTAGTAGTTGGAGATTGGAGTTGAAGTGAGGACATTTTGAATGGAGTTCGCAATTGAATTCATTGTGGAGTTAGACTCTGAACTTAGTTCAGGAGATTTAGTGGAGGAGTGGAGCTTGCTTGGAGGTGATCTTGTGGTGAGTGAAAAAGACTGACTCACTCTCCCTTAGGCTCAGGCCTAGGCCATTTTGGCCTAGGCCCTTTTCTACCACTTGGCTATTCTCTCTCTCTCTCTCTCTCTCTCTCTCTCTCTCTCTCTCTCTCTCTCTCTCTCTCTCTCTCTCTCTCTCTCTCTCTCTCTCTCTTCCCTTAATTCCTTCATTTAGATTAATTAAAATCTCCATAATTCCCCAGCTGACTTGGGTATTTTTCATATTTGGGAATTTCCCATGGTGACCACTTATTTAGATTTTAAGTCAAAACACTAAAAATTAAAAATTATCTTTACCAGTTTGGCCAAAAACTTTACAGAGTTTGGCATTTACAGTTTTAAACATTCACAGGCACCTGAGTTGTAAAATCCTACTAAATGGATATACCTTTAAAATAAGCTCACTTCCTATCTAGGCAGATTTGGGTAGAACATCTTTGGAGGCATGGAACTAGAACTAGACTAGGACCTCTTGAGGTCTTTTCCAGACAAGAGTTCTGAGATATCATAGAGAGAGGACAGGTTTTTCTTTTCAAAAAGTAGAGACATTCAAAGTTCCAAGAAAAGTCAGAGGAATAATTTCTAAGGGAAAGGGTAGGGAATAAAAAAAAGGAAGCCAGATTGATAAATATGTCTGGAAATTCATATGAAATGTCACTACTAATGAACATTAGTCTCAAAGACTAGAGATGGAAATCATTTGAATCCTCAAGGGGAAACCTTGCAAAGGTTTAGGTTTGCTGGCACCTCTCCTCCTTCTACCTCAATCCGAGAATGACACATTACAGTTAGTGACCTGAATGGGAGCATTTGCTTCCCTACTACATCTCACTAATCTTCTTCTGTTTACCTTGCATTCCCAGACTTTTGCCAAGTTACAGTAACCCTAGTAACATCATTTCACTCAATATTTTGTACAGTTTTTTTCTTTCAAAAAAAGAAACAAGTTATAACAAAAAAGATTCGTGATTCAGTGGCTACACCATAAAGCCCAAGGCTCACTCTTGTGGGCAATGCAAGCTTAGAGAGACATAGATTAAAGTAGGCAAAAAAGTTAATTGGACATGTTCTATTGAATAGCTTAATTTTGTTTTAAGAAAAGTATTTTAGGTTAGAAGATAATGACAACAATTTATTCCATTTATACAGAGAAAAGTTTCAGATGATATTAATAGACTGAAACAATGTTTACATTTGTAGGTTGGTGTGTGGTTCCCTATGGAGACAAACACATTAGGGCAAGATTGTACACTATGACTTTCCACCCACCTGGAGCCAAGCTACAAAAAAATGGGTCCTTCAGAAATACCTAGGCAGTGAAGTTTCAGCACCATGTGGATGTTTATATCCCATAGCAGCAGTTCCAAGATTTTCCTGGTGTTTGAATTGTTTTTCTTTTTGGGGTGTTGAATAAACTCAAGTCATTATAATTAGAGTTCAAAGTGAAACACTGCCAATGAGGACCTGGATCACATTTCACATGTCCAAGAATGTAGCCAGAAGCAATAGGAGTGATCAGCAGAGAGTTATAAACCATCTGGATGGACCTACAAAAAAAATCATAAAAACAAGAAATTGAGAATAGGAAGAGATTTTCAATCTGTGGTCCTTGGGCCATCTCCATCTTCATGTACCACCTGAAGAAGCACATCTAATAATATTAACAATTTCTGGCATTTATATAATGCTTTAAAGTGGGTAGGTAACTCATGTAGCCAGAGCTAGGGAACAGCCAGTAGATGCCTTCGTGTACTACTATTACCCACAAAATGGCAAAAGATCTAGAAGGCATCTAGTATGATGAATGAGTTCTCTGGAGAGGATTCAAGGTGTAAAAGTTGTACAGTGTAAGAGGACAAGGATAAATTGTCTTATTAGAAGATATGCTTATCAATATTGAGGACCACAGATCTGTTGAAGATGTACCAATCCATTTCAGATTTTTGAAGTGCCTAATATACATTATCTCATCTGAGTTTTACCACAACCCTATGGGGTAGGTGCTACAAGTCTTATTATCCCCATTTTTCTGAAGAGAAAACTGAGGTTCAGAGAAGATGAGTGACATGCCAATAATCATAAAGTAGTACCTGTCAAGTGGGATGTGAAACCGGGACTCTCTTGATCACAAGTGCAATGCTCATTCCCTCATATCATTGTTTTGATATGTTATAAACTTTTATAATTGAAACTATGTGGAAGACTTTTAATTTGTTGGGCTCTAAAATGTACTTGTGGGCAACTAGGGTGCATAATGGTTAGAGCACTCTGCCTGGAGCCAGGAAAACCCAAGTTCAAATCCAGCCTCAGATACTTACTTAACTCTGTAATCCTAGACAAGTCACTTAACTCTGGCTAAGTTCCCTCATCTGTAAAATGAGCTGGAGAAGGAAATGAAAAATGACTCCAGTATCTTTGATATGAAAATCCCAAATTGGGTCACAAAAATTCTGATATGACTGAAATGACTCAACAAAAAGAATATACTCATGTACTCCCTAATTTCTTTATAATTGTTACCATTTATTTGATGTATTTATATGCTAGCTCCCTAATCTAGACTATAATCTCTTTGCAAAAATTTATTTCATACACATATGTATGTATGTACAAAATCTCCCATAGAACCTAGTATACTATAATGCAATGTTTTTTTTTATTCTACTGAACCCCACTCTTCCTAACAGATGAATGGATTGCTTGTTTTTGCCAGGCTCTCTAAGGAAAGAAAATTATATTGTCCCTAGTTTCCCAATCTTTGGAGAACTACTAACTTTCAATATTACAGTCCAATCCTGAAGGCAATAGATAGAATTTCAAAATATCAGAGTTGAAAGTTACTTCATAGGTCATCTTCTTTAAACTGAATATAAATAGGTATCCCTACTGCAACGACAATGATTGATGGGGTTTTTTAATTAAATTCATTAGTTGGTTACATTAAAATCCCTAGTTATCTCCCTCCCTCCTTCCCAATCTCTATTTGAAGACCTTTAAAAATGAGAAATCTATTGCCTATCATGGCTATTCATTCCCATTTTGGACAGTTCCAATTTTTAGAAAATTTTTCCTTCCTTTGAGCCAAAATACACTTATTTGCAAGTTCTACTATTCTCTAATTTCTGCCCCCTGGTTCCAAACAAAATAAATCACAAGATAGCCACTCAAATACTTGAAGACAGCTATCTTGGACCATCTCCACCCTCCCCAATCTAAGCATCTTTGGTTCCTTCAATAGATCTTCATGTGGCATGGTTTCTGCTTCCATCATTGTCTGGACATCTTCCTCTAGCCACTCTTATTATTTTTACTAGCTTAAGGAACTCAGAACTGAACGTAAGACACTAGGTGTGGTTTGACTAATGCAGAATAGATCAGGTTTACTAGTTCCTTCCTTTTAGACTCTATGCTTCCTTGAATAATAACTTAAGGAGATTTGGTTATGGATTGTTATATCACAGTGGACTAATATTTCATTTGCAGTCCTTTAAAATCCCCAGGTCTTCACATAACCTATTGTGCAGCTGTACCTATCTAATTCTATTGGAACCAGGGGACATCCTATACTGATGCAATTGATTTTTTGAACCTTTCTAGGACTTTACATTTTTCCCTATTAAGGAACAAATCACTAATGACAATGTGATCTTGGATTTTCAAAGGTAGTACAAGATCTGGTGTGTTTTATAACTGTCATGTAATAAGTATTGAATAAATGCCTGTGGTTGCTTAATTTATATGAAACTAGAAAGACTCAATTATGAATAGCATCTCTATTGTTTCAGGACCAGATTCATTTACTTTGGAAAAACTCTTAACTATAGGAACTGCCTGTGGGCTGCACAATTTATTTATTCATTTTTTATTTTTTGGTAACAGCAGTATTCTATAAAATTCTAGAGAGTCTGCACTCTGTGTGCATTGAAGCAGTATCTATACCAAAAAAATATTGGATGCTTGAATTACTGATATAACTAATACCAGCTCAAACCTGGATCAGTTCTCCTTGAGAAGTTCTGAACTGAGTTTGTGCATCTCCATCCTGATCCAAGTCAATGTCACAGAGAAAGATAGTGCAAAAAGACTGGAGATTTAATTTTTTAAAAAGACAAAATTTAGGAAATAAAGGAAGATTTATAAAGGTCTTGGCCCTGCTTAAGTGACTTTCTGCCAGTCAACTCTGACCAACGAGTGCCTCCCATGCCATTGTTACTTCTACTGCTAATCCCAGCAAGGGGTACAATACTTCCCAATGTTTTCATGTCACTTTCATCATTACCACCAATCTTAGCCAGGATCCTTAATCCCTACTTAACAGTTTTGCTCATTTTAGACAAATAGCAGGTGATTCAAAAGAACAACAATGATTTTCTGTTTCTCTCAGACAGGTTTACAGATAGAGGGAAGAAACTGTCTAATCTAATCTTTTCATTTAACAGAAGAGGAGCTAGAGCTCAGAGATGTTAAGTAATTTGCTCACTGTCTCACAGAGGGTTAAGGAAGGACAAGGATATGAACCCCAGTCTCCAAATCCAGTGTCCTTTCCACTGTATGCACTCCAGAATATTCAGACCTCCACAAAATTTTCTTAACCAAGAAGTGGGATTGCAGAGGACATGTTTTATTTCTACATTCTACATATCCCTGACCAATGCTGCAAGAGGACGGGTTTCCAGGACAAGAAACAACCCAGAAGGGTTCCAACACCACTAAAAAATTAAACTATTGATGTGTAAGCTGTATATTTAAATCTCAAATGACCTACCAAACACATCTTGGTTTTATCACCCTCATTAGCAGACTGTTTGTGGCGCCATAAGAAATGCACATGCAAAAAGCAGACCAAAACAGTCTGTCTGCAAGTTGGCATTTTAAAAGGTTTCCCATTCATCAGAAGAAGTGATTGGCTGGACGGAAGCTTCAGGACTTCTACTTTCAAACTTCCTGTCATGCCAGCCTGACAATAGGCTCACCTTTACTGAAAGGACATATATCAAGTTATATGTCTTCTTCCCAGAAGGCTTTATAAAATAGCTTTTTCTCAGTGAGGACAAAATCCCACCCTGCTCTGTTCTCAGAGAATATTCCAGCACTGATCAAGGTTTCAGAATGGCAATACTTTCTCCTCCTCAGTGTCTAGCCAAGACCACAATGAACAGATTTTTTCAAGCAGCAGCACATCACAAAGTCTTAGGCCTAGTTTCACTCCCACTACTCACTGCCTTAGAACAAATGGTTTAGTTTAAGTGTGTTCTGGTATTTCACATATTGAACTAACTTGGTTATTTATGTTAGCTGTACCATACAGTAATTGTTAACAGAATGAAAGTTTCTATGTAATTAACTATCCTACAATTGTATTAACCTTCTCCATAATTTCCAAATTTGTTCATTTGCTGATAAATTGATCCATTACCTTCTCTCATTTGCGGTCTCTGGATTATTCTTTGGAACTTTACTACAGAAACGGGGAAGGCACTGGCTTCATTTGTATTACTTGGAATGCTGCTAGGGTTATGGAGAATGCCTCTTCACTAAGTAATTGGGTGAATTACTTTTCGAACAAGCTTTTTGCTTCCCACCTTTAGCTTCTCTCCATCTAGTTTGCTTTTTTTAAAGTTCTTAATTTTAAATTTGTGAAAACTAGTTCACTCCAAGAAAATGAAAACTCTAGGATGTGAATAGAAATTAGAAATAGCCATTTAAAAAAAGATGGCTGCTGTCCAATCTTTTCCCATTCCTGCTCTTTTACTCTGTAATTTTCAATCTCATCTAATTCAGTAAAAGAGAAGAAAGGAAAAACTGTTGGGAAGAAAACAAAGGAGTTGGCATGTGTGAAATATGCAAAGTGGAAAAAAGGATCTGGTGTTTTGTGTTCTAAAGGTAAGACTATTAAAATGCCCCTCCTTATAAGAATGATCCTTGGGCATCACAGGAACAAAAGAGCATAGATTTTGAGCTGAACAGGACATTGGAAATATTGCATGTTGATATTTATATCTCAACCATTGTACACAAGGCCTAGCACATGGTAGATAACTAATAAATGCTTGTTAAATGTTGGTTTCTAGGCACTGAATCATTTTATCTTTTTTGAAATTATTTTGTTACATTGAAGTGCTTCCTTAGAGAAGGCATTATTTTAAAAAAAAGATATCCGTATTTACAAAACTATGTCTTATTTATTTCTATTCATTAGTTCTTCAGTGAATCATTTTTTAAAAAAAACTGAAGAGATCAGAAGAAAGTTCTGAAGTGAACACAATCAGGGTAGCTGGTTCCTAAAACATGAATCATATTAAAAAGCTGAACGCCTTGGTCTTATTATCCACTTTTCTTTAGAAATATAAATCTTGACATGGACTTCATCATAAAGCAAAGGATAACATCATTTTTTGTTTGTGTATTTGTTCTTTTTCCAGATTATATGTGGATAAATTTTAGTAATCACTTTCTGACATTTTGAGATCCATATTTTCTCCCTCCCATGCTTTTTCCCTCTTTGAAGCAACAGGTAATATGAAAGAGATTATACATGTGCTTTCATACAATAATATTGCCATGATTGTCAAAATAATACATGTCACTTATACTAGAGAAAAATGTATAAATCAAATAAAGTGAAAAATAGTATGCTTTGATCAGCATTCAGACTCCATCAGTTCCTTCTATAGTGATGGAGACACTTTTTCATCATGAATCCCTTGGAATTGTCTTAGATTCATTGCTAATAATATCAGTCATTCACAGTTGATCATCTTACATCATTGCAGTTACTGTGTACAATGTTCTTCTGGTTCTGCTCACTTCACTTTGCGTCACTTCATGTAAGTCTTTCTGGGTTTGTGATTTTTTTATGATCATCTTGTTTGTCATTTCTTATGGCATAATTGTATTCCATTAAATGATATACCACAATTTGTTCAGTCTTTCCTCAATTGATAGACATCCCTTCAGTTTCCAATTCTTTGCCACCACCAAATAAGCTGCTATAAATATTTTTGTACATGTAAGTCTGATTCCCTTTATATCTGACCTCTCTAAGATATAGACCTAATAGTGACATTTGTAAGGATTAAAATTAAATCTCAATAATAAAAATATTATATTTTAGGAGATTTATTAATGATCATTAGAAATTAAGGAATAAAGAGGATACAAAATAAAGACCAAGTGCCCATGGCTGATTAGCCATTTCAAAATCCCCACACTTAGCTTACCACCACCACTATGCTGGCTGCAAGCCCAAGAAAGAGGCCCAAGAGGACCACCCACTCACTAATATCCTCTGTCTACAGGAAGTATATAAGGACAGGAAGTCAGTGTGCTCCCAGGAAATGTAGTTCTTTTTTAGGGTAGCAGATTTTCAATTATACATTCCTCCCTGAGATCCATGGAAGACTGGTTTCTCCAATGGATGTTGTAAACAATAACCAACTTTGAAATTATAATAATTTGGGGATAAAAGGAAAAGAGAACAAAACCAATGATTGCTAGGCACATTGATAAAAAGCCAGTTAGGGGGCAGTCCCCTTCGGCATAAGAGTATACATACAAAACAAATGCATTCAATTCCATACACTTCAAATCACTACATCCCAAAGTTCACCCTGGATCTTCTGGTACAGTGTGTAGTCTGTGGAGGCATCTTCATGGTGCTTTCTCCAAACAGTTCACTTTCTGGATTCAGAGAGGTAGCATGTTTCTTAACCTAAAATTATTCTCAAAAGAATTTAAACATTGCATGCCCCCCTGAATAGTGTGTTGAAAAACACGGGGATCACTTAGATCACTTAGGAATACATGGCTCAGTTATGAGGTATATGAATCAATTGGCAAGAGAAATAAAAAACACCAAATAAAAGAGAAAAGATAACTTCTGGATGAAATATAAACTATCAAAGTCTTATGTGAAAAAATTCTAAGTAAAAGAAAATAAACCTATACTAGGTCCTTGGAACAGGGCCCAATTAAAGCAATTTATGTAATTATGCACTTACCCAATCAGTAGCAAGGACTACAGAAAGTTGCTACATTATGAAAGACAAAAAAAAGGACTAGATTTTTCCAGCAAATGGGAAACAGAATTACTTGGTCTGATTTTATATATTTTTCTCAGGGATACTGGAGCCTGAACAATTGATGCTATATACTTGATATAGAGTGTGTGTTACAAGCAAGTCCTTCATTTAACACATGTTAAACAGCTGCAACCTCCAGTCTCACACATGATCAAGTCCTTGTGCTCTTTGTACAGAATGTCATCAATCCATATAGGATTGGTTTGGTCTCTTTGACCTTGTGCTCTGTTGGCACTATGCAAGTAGCTTTGTGCTTCTTTGGCACTGTGCAATAGCTTTTATTTGTATTCCCTTTTCCTTGATTCAGACAGAATCATTAAGCAAAGTCCCATATTTTTTTAACAATCAGTGGCATCATTTTTATAGACTAAGGCTTTTGGGGTATGCATTGACAGGGAAAATGTATTTTATACTTCTATTACTACAAAATAAAAAAAAATAAAGAAAAATCTCAATACGGGTGACATATACTTCAAATACAAAAATAAGAGAAAAAATAAAACTGAAATAGTATATTGTGCATGCAAGCAAAAACAATAATAAAAGAGCTTTAAAAATAAAAAATATATAGCTTACAATTATTGAAACACTGTGTCAGTTAAGGAAAGGTAGAATACAAAGGTTTCTCACCAAAAAATGAGATCCATTTTCTTTTCAAACTTGGCCATGATCCACTGTTTACAAAGTCACAGTTTCTATAAAGAACAATAGTACAATAGGTAATGCACATTCAAAAAAGTATCAAAATCCCCAAAGTTATAATAGCCTATTTAATGACAATAGCAAAGAAACTCACTACCATATTTTACAAGAGTTTGCTGTATGACATTTAAAACTAATGGATACTTGTCACAGGATTTTCAGGTGTAGTAAATCTTTCAACCTTGTTTGAGATATTTTTAAACAAAGTAAAATTTATCTGGGTCTAGAATATTATTAAGAAATCTAGATTGTTCTGGTGGGAGTAAATTAAACTGAAGTTACAAATAAGAGATGTTCACTCTTGGGAGCCATCCAGGGGTACCATTCCCTGGGATCAACTTCCCAGCTCCTTTGGTATGAGACTGTTATTTCCCATCCATTCACATTTTTAAATTGCTGGAGGTGTACTTCACTTCAGCTACTAAAATGAACCCTTTACCTCTTGTTATAAATAACTTAGAGGTAGGCAAAATGGTCAGTCAGAGTTTTTGAAAAAAAAATTTAATCATGTCTAAAAACCCCTTAAAATCAATTTGAGATATTTAACTTATAGAATTTATCAAAGGTTATTAACCAGGTTGACAAGGTCCATTCATCATCTGTGTGACAATTTACAAAGCCAAAATGGAAGAAAAAGCTGTTTTTATATGGTTTTAATAATATTTGTTCAGTACAGTTGTAGGGGAAAGGCAACAGAATATATATCAGTAGCTAAAACACAGTAGATTAAACTGATTCAGTGTAACAGAATCGTATATAATACATTAATATATGAACTTAAAAAAACAAAAATAAGTCTTAAAGCAACCAGCAAAATACAATAAAATACAGAGACTTTCATAAAATAATGTAGTCTGAAAATGCTTAAAATTTCCACCTCTAGTCTCTTTAAAGTTCCTTTCTCTATCTGTCCAGATTCCTTTTGTCAGATTTTTTTGGCTCTCCCCTACTGAGGGAGAATTCCTCACTGAACATGGTGAGGATGAATCCCAAATTGGATGAATCTTAGAGACTGGGCAGGCCCAAATGTCAAAGGGTTGTAAGGAGATGAGTTTTCTCCCCTGAATCTTAGGCAAGATAAGTGAAAGGATTGGTGCACTCATGAAAAAACATCCTAAAGCTGGAAGCTGTTTGAAATAGGTAATGCATTGTTCTTTCATAGAATGAGCCATGCTTATAATTTGCTTCCTGTTTGGAAGAGTAACTTCCTTCTTCCCTTCCCCCCTGAGGTAAAACGCTAGTTTCCTCAGCCACATCGACAGAGAGTTAGGAGGCTAATCATTGCCTAAGGAAAATACACCCCAATTTTTACCAGTTAATTTGTGATTCTGAAGACACAGCTGCAGCTACCAACAGCCCAACAGGTCTGGGGCTGGGGCTGGGCTGGGGCCAGAGATCAGGAGGAGGAGCAGCTAGGGATGGAGATCAAGGGGAGGATTCAGGAGTAGGAGCAGGCAATATCAGCAACAGCAATGCCAGAGGCAGCAATGAGGAACTGAGGAACATGGGCTCAACCAGATGGACAAGAGAAGTGGCTTATCTATTCTTTGCCAAGAGTCCCTGGCTAAAAATAGCCAGGCCAGTAGGGAGGGCAATTGGGCAAAAAGTAGGGAAAGAAAAAGGCAGCAGCTCCAAAGAGAGGATGGGTGGGTGGGTGGGGTGGGTGAAAAACTTTTGCAGGAGAAAGGTGGCTTAAAATTTATCAAGGCTGTCGTTAAAAAAAATGAGAGTTTTTCTCATCCCTTCTGTTGCCAGAAATGTAAAAATATATATTAGGAGATTTATTAATGATCATTAGAAAACAAGGAATGAAGATGATATAAAATAAAGACCACATGCCCATGGCTGATTAGCCATTTCAAAATCCCCACACTTAGCTTACCACCACCACCATGCTGGCTGCAAGCCCAAAGAACAGGTCCAAGAGGACTGCCCACTCATTAATATCCTCTTTCTACAGGAAGTATGTAACAACAGGAAGTCAGTGGGCTCCCAGGAAATGTAGTTCTTTTTTTTAGGGTAACAGATTTTTAATTATACACATTGCTGGATGAACTGTTTTATGACCTTTGGGGCATGCATCCAAATTGCTCTCCAGAATGGTTGTATCAGTTCGCAGCTCTATTAACAGTGTATTGGTGTCCCAATTTCCTCATATTCCCTATAATATTTTTCATTTTCCTTTTTCATCATATTAGCCAGTGTGGTATGTGTGAGGTGATACTCAGAATTGTTTTAACTTGTATTTCTCTAACTAATAGTGTTTTGGAGCATTTTTTATTCAAGTAAAGATTATTTTAGGTTCTTGATCTGAGAACTGTCTGTTCATATCCTTTGACCATCTATCAATTGGGGAATGTCTTCTATTTTTATAAATTTTACTTAGTTCTCTATATATTTGAGAAATGAGGTCTTTGTTAAACATAAAGGTTAACTTCTTAGAAATAAGCAGAGATGACTTCCTAAACAGTAACCATGGGGGAAATGGTGTGGCCACAGCCAAACACTGGAACATTGATTTAAAAATGGTCTCCCATTCAATTCCACTCTCCCTGCCTTTTCCAAAAACATTCATTATCCCATCTATATCTCCCTGTATTACTGATTGTTTTAATATATTTGGTGGATTAAGTGTATTAAAATATTCATGTAATGTTATGGTGAAAGTGTACACATAGTGAATTTCAGATTCAAGAAATTCTGAGTAAAGTCCATGCTCTGACACACATTGGCTACTTGAACTTGGGTGAGACTTTTTATTTCTCAGGGCTCCAGGCTACTTTCTAAGAGTGCAAGTTGATTTAAATTGATAAAGGTAGTTGGACAGTTTTCTAAAGCTGTAACATTAAAGATTCTGATGAACAAAAAGTAATTCATCCATATGTAAACTACCAATGAAGATACACAGTTTCATTTCCAATTGCTACATCAAAAGATATTTTACAAGTGGTATGTGGATCGAACATTTTAAAGTTCATCAAATTTTAATGAATAGAAGGACCAAAATTTATTTATTTGGTGTCTAGGGGAAACTAAAATCTGAAATTTCAACTTCACCAATTTTATCAAGACACTAAATAGGAAAGAAGAAATATATTTTTTATTACTGAGGCAGCTTTTTTCTTTCTTAGTTTTTTTCCCCCCTGCATTTTGTAAAGGTTAAATTTAATGGTTGGACAAAATTTATTTACCAAAAATAGAGGGGAAACAATAGAGAAATGTGAAAGAGCTTAGAGAAAATAATTATACTTGTCCTCAGCCAGGAGGGACAGTAATGAGTAATCACTCCTGCAGTATGGAAGCTAGTCTCTTAGAAAACTTGGAAGGGAGTTGGCCTTTTCACTCATTCAACCAAGAAGTCCAGGAATCAGATTCTAAGTTGAAGTAAGGATCCACGCTATAGTCTCTGATGAGGTTACTTCCAAGACTGTCTCCAGAATACACACTCCATGAAACTCAACTTCACCAGCTTCCCAAAAAGATTTTGTGTCTTTTATGGTGCTTTCCTATCCCCACCCCCTCTTCACAGAGGCCAATCACAGTTTCCAAAATTGTCATACCTCTCACTCTCTGAAGGTAGTAACTCTCCTCCTAGGATTCACAACTATGGATTTATACATTTCTGAATGTGTGAATTCTAAAAAGAATTCAAAAGTTTCTTGATATTTGAGTTAGAAAAAAGGATGGAGCTCTTCCAAGTATCTTTCTGGCTTCTCACCTCTAAAGCTGTTAACTCTCCTAGGAGTAAGAGTTTGTTGACTTCCCTTACTTTAGGGTTAAGTATGGGTGTATTCCCTTTTGTTGATTAATTCAAAAGTAGTCAAAAGAGAGTTAATCCTGTCTTCAATCTAGTGAGGTACTAAATAAGGGTACTTAAGTTATTGTTATTCCAAAGTGTTAACTCCAACTAGGCAAAGAGAACAAAGGATTCCCTTTTCACAAGTGCAAACTCAAAATAGACAAAGAGAACCAAGAATTTCCTTTCACAATTTGCTTATTCATTAACTTATCATAATCAGCATTGATTCAGTATCTGGATATATCTTGTTCTTTGCTTGGTACTGTGAATAGAGTTCAATTTATGATTCAGAAAGTTATCATCTCAACATCTCCAATGAACTAGGTTTTATAAAATCTGGCAGAAGATAATTACATCCCACTGTATGCCTTAGACCTTAATCCTGATCCTCTTAGAAGTGAATGGCAATTTCATTTCCATGTCACCACTGTGTAAAATGTTAAGAGTTACACTTGCATTATGTAGAGGGATACAGAAAATATTTATGACTTTAAAAAAAGAAAATGCAAATGAAGCTCTGCTACAATCAATACTATTGTTGATGGTAAAAGAGGAGGAAAGAGCTCTCACATCCACAGTTCATATGCTGTTGGCTATACATTCATGGATCCAAGTATGATGTCCCATATTTGCAGTTATGATATAGAAAATGTAGTCATCTGGAATCAGAACCAGAAATGGAAAGAACAAGTACCAGATGCCTCTCTTTTCTGTTCATAAACAAACTGGATCCTTGTTCAGTTCCCTAAAGAATTATAACAGAACTACATTTGGAAGATAAATTGCTTGCTTTAGAAAGCTCATGTTTGGAACTATTCTATGTGAATTTTAAAATCTCCATCTTGGTCTAGCACCCAAAATTGTTCACACCCACACTACACGGGCATGTGCTAGTCAATGACAAATCAGAAATAACTAACTGCCCACCTGGGCTGTCCTAAGCCGAGCTTGAGCCACCATTGGCACTTGTGAGGCACAGGAAGTGACGGAGAGAGCAGCCTCAGAAATTTGCTCATTTCCTGTGGACAGGGCTAGACAGCTTCCCTTCAGATCGGTCATGTGAGTCAAGGACTGATTCCTTCCACCTTGGCCCTTTGGGCCTAAACTCCCTCTGCCTTGGTCAGAGATTGAGTAACCCCTTTCCCTTTTCTCCTCTCTCCTTTTATCCCTCTCCTTTTCCCTACTCCCATTGTGATTAAACCTCCATAAACTCCATTCTGACTTGAGTGTTTCATTTTAGGAATTTCATAAGTAAATTCCTTGGCGGCCATTGTTCAATATTATAACAATCTTAAAAGGTGAAATTTTCACTACAACATCTACCACAGAGCTCTATTTGTTCTGAGTAGTAAGACTTTATAATCTTTTGGGACCAAAATATTGAATCCTGGTCCATGAGAAATACTGATGATGGTGGTGATGATGAAAACTACCATTATAGTATTTTATATCTTATTTCATTTTTTTCTCCCATCACCTTATAGAGTGGTACTATTATGATATCCATTTTAAAGATGAGGAGACTGAGACACAGCAGCTAGTAAATGTCTGAGGTAATATTTAAATTCAGATCTTCCTGATTCCACATTGGGAATTTTATCTTCCACACCGTGGTGTCACACTCAAACAGAAACAGGGACCACTAATCAGTAGTTCATAAGGATCCCTCCAGGTCACATATTGACAGTTTTAAAATGTAATATTATTTATGCTTGATAGTATTTTTAATTATTTTTATTAATAATTTCTAATTGTATTTTAATCTGGTTTAAGGTCATAGTTCTGGTGGGTTGTGGGTCACATGAGGTATCCTTATGCCTGACAACTCTCAACTCTACCACTTATCTCACCCAGAGATCTTCCTGTCTTCAGAGGGGCAACATTCTTTTAAAAACCATCTGTTTTTCTGTATATCTGTGTGGGACAGACAACTTCAAATGTGGATCCTAAGCTACTCAGATCACCAAGAATGGCTGATGATGGACCTTGACTTTATCTTAGCTGCATTACAGTCTGATTTCAAACTCTGATAGCAAACCAAAAAAATGTTGGACATCTTTGGACATATTTCCATTTAACTCACATCTTCTGAGGATAATGACTCACTGCTTCTGCAGAAGTCCCATATGAAACCAGAGATTTTTTTTATCAAAACTGAAAAGGTCTGTTCATAGATCTTACTGAATTGACCCTGCATTTATTTGCATATCTGTTAGTTCCAGAAAACTTATCATGACAGCTTTTCATATAGCTTTAGAAAACTTGTCATTTGGCATGTTCTCAATAAAACTTATAAAAATTCCATTCCAGGAAAGTTATAGATGAATAAAGGGGAATTCTAATAGACTCTTTTTCTTAGAAGGGATGTCAGGTATTTAGTTTACATTGAGTTTGAGAAATCAAAATGAGAGAGTAGAGAAGAAAAATATTTCTTCCAAAATGCCCCCCAAATGAATACCATAACAAATTACTTATTTAGTATCTTCTCTAACAATCTCCTCCTCCACAATTTTGAGGGTGGTGATCCGATTATTTTCTCTGAATAATTTCCCCTGACAAATAATCCAAACTCTCAATGGCTATTTTTTTAAAAAAAAGAGCTGCACATCACCAATAATTAGATAAACATAAATTAAAACAACCAAAGTTCTACTTTGACTCTATTAGATTGTCAAAGATTACCAAAAATAACTATTAAATGTTGGAAGGACTGAGCAAAATACACATTTTAACACACTGTTAGAAGAACTATAAATTTATCCTGTCATTCTAGAGATACACACCAAAAAAAAGACTAGATCTATTCCCCAAAGAGATTAAAGAAAGAAGTTGTTTTGACCACTGTTTATATATATTTTAATTGCTCTTTAAAAAAAGAAAACAAGCAAATGACAAAAAAGGAAACAACATAGAAAGTTATTTTGGTGAGAGAGTAAAATCAAACTTAGGAGAAAACAAAGACAATACTGCTGCAGCCAATTCCCCCAGAAAAATACTAATTGCTCTCAAGTACAAAAAAAATTAATAAAGGAATTCAAAAGAATTTTTAAAATCAAATAAGAGAATAGAAGAAAAATGGGAAAAGAAATGAGAGTAATACAGGAAAATATTTTTAAAAGAGTCAACAGCTTGGTAAAGGAGAAACCAAAAAAATACTGAAGAAATCAATCTTAAAAAACAGAATATGACAATTGGTAAAAGAGGTACAAAAATCAAAAGAAGAGAAAGACTTTCTGAAAAACAGAATTGGGCCCTTGGAAAAAGAGGTAAAAAATTCATTGAGGAAAATAATTTTATAAAGTAGAATTGGCCAAATGGAAAAGGAGATATAAAAACCTCACTCAAGAAAATCAAGAATTAAAAATGAGAATTGATCAAGTAGAAACTAATGACTCTATGAGACATCAAGAAACAATCAAAGTCAAAAGAATGTAAAAATAGAAGAAAATGTGAAACATCTCATGGGAAAAACAATTGATCTAGAAAATAAATCCAGGAGAGATAATTTAAGAATTATTGGACTACATGAAAGCCATGACCAATAAAAGAGTTTAGACATCATCTTTCAAGAAATCAGCAAGGAAACTTCCCTGAACCAGAGGACAGAGTAGAAATAGAAAGAATCTACTAATCACCTCCTAAAAGAGAGCCCTAAAGAATGACTCTTAGGAATAGGATAGCCAAGTTCTAAAACTCCCAGGTCAAGGAGAAAATATTGCAAACAGCCAAAAAGAAACAATTCAAATATCATGGAGCGACAGTCAGGATACCACAAGATTTTAGCAGCTCTTACATTAAAGGATAGGAGGGCCTAGAATATGATATTCCAGAGGGCAAAGGAGCTAGGACTTCAGCCAAAAATCATTTACCCAGGAAAACTGAGTATAATATTTCAGGGGGAAAACTGGACATTCAAGAAAATAGAGGACTTTCAAACATTCCTGACGAAAATACCAGAGCTGAATGGAAAATATGACTCTCAGGTACAAGACTCAAGGCAAACATTAAAAGGTAAACAGGAAAAAATCAAAAGACAATCAATAAAGTTAAACTTTTTGCATCCCCATAGGGGGTGATGATAATTGTAATGCCAAAGACTTATAATGGAACACTATTATACTATAAGAAATGGCAAGCAGGAGGAACTCAGAAAAACCTAGAAAGATTTACACAAAGTGAAGTAAAATGAAACAAGCAGAATCAGGAGAACAGTTTACCATGAACAACTATTTTCAGCAATGAGAACTATTCTCAATACAATGATCCAAAACTATACCAATGGTCTCATGATAAAAAAAAAATACCATCTGCTTCTATAGAAAAAGAAATAAGTCTGAACCAAGACCAAACAAACTTTTTTCACTTTCTTAATTTTTTTTCTATTTGAGTTTCCTTCCACAAAAGGATCAATATGGAAAAATGTTTTGTATGATTGCACATGTAAAATCTATATGAGATTGCTTATCATTTCAAAGGGGTTGAGGGGAGCTGGTAGTAGGGAGAGATTTCAAGACTCAATATTCTTTGAAAAATGTTGAAAACTGTTTTTAGATGCAATTGGGGGAGAATTAAACAAAAATAAATAAATAAAAGCACTGTGTGAAGGCACTGTCAGATGCTGGGTATACAAAAATAAATAAATAAATGCCCTAAAGCAAATTTTTACATTTTTCCCTATGTGTCATATCTTAAATGTTCTTTATCTGGAATATTTCACTCTACTTGTGTCTGCTTCTTTGCACATCCTCTCCAATTCTCTCTACTTTTTGTTAAAAAAATCATCTGATTTTATTTTTAATTTTCAGTTCTAAATTCTCTCTCACTTACCACCCTTCACCCCACCCATTGAGAAGATAAAAATATTACTCCCATTATACCTGTAAAGTCAGATACAAATATTTTGTTGCCAAGAAATGAAGCAAAAAAAAAAAAAGAAAATATGTTTTAGTCTGAAATTAGAGGTCATCATTTTTTTGTTTGGAGGTAGCTAACATTTTTTAAAATTATGGATCCTTTGGAATTATCATGGGTGCTGGTATTTATCAGAGATGCTAAATTTTTCACAGTTAATTATCATTCCAATAGTGTTTTAACTTTGTACATTGTTCTTCTAGTTCTCCTCACTTCATTTTGCATCAGTTCTCATAAGTCTTCCCAAGTTTTTTGGAAACAATCCTCTTCATCATTCATCAAACATAATAGTATTTCATCACAATCATAAGACATTATCACTCTATTATCTTCCATTTAGGAACCCTACTTCTTTCACTCCTGATAACACTCCTCTCTAACTTGCAAGCTTGCCAAGTCTTCCTTTTCACAGTCAAAGTATAGCTCCTGAATTGTTATATTCTCCCCGAAGGCAAATAGGGATGAAAAGAGGTTCCTTTAGGTTTATGTCAGTCTAAATATGCCATGTGCTTGCTTCCCTATTACTTATGCTGACCCTTTTGCCTGTGCATAATGTCAATGTACTTTTTATTTGCTCATTTAATATAGTTCCTGTGTTAGAGGAAATAATCTTCTTTACCAAACTCTGCTTCTGGAGTGTAAAGTAAATAAAGGTAGATATAGGAAAATTTCACAATGAAGTTCTAAACTTATATCAGGTTCATTGAAAGTTCATCCATGTCCTAATGAGTTGCTTTTGTTTTGTATGGATCTGATAATAAGAACAGTGAAAGGAAAGGTCTTCACACACCAAAATAGTCATAGCAGTTTTCTTCCTGATAGCAAAGAATTAGAAACAAAGGGGATTCCCATTACGTGGAGGATGGAGAAAAAAACTATGGTGTATAAATTAATAGAATACAATTATGCAATGATGAGTAAGGAAATCGAGGAATTCACAAAAAGGGAAGGATTGTATGAATTAATCATTCAAAGTGAAATAAGCAGAACCAAGAGAACAATAAATACAGTGTATTTTAAAACATATTGTAAAGCATATTTGTTTTTTTGCCAGGTTCTGTTCACTTCACTTTGACACATAGTTCCTCCCTAATGGAAAAGAGGATAAGGAGTACTAGAAAATTATACATATTGCCAGACAGTCTCAGCATTGGAGGTTTTGTCTTATTTATTATTCTTTGTCATAAAGAAAGGCTCAATATGGAAGTGAAAGAGTATGAAAAGATTGATGCCAACCCAAAGAGCTCCAACAAAATGCATTTTTAACGTATCATGGTTTTAAAGTAGAAATAGAATTTTTAGCAGCATGCCCTTAAATTTGAACCCCCCAGACAGAAAGGGACTTCTGTAATCATGGCTGCAATCTAGACGCCACACACTTCCACTCCCCGGCACCGAACGAAATAGACTACATCAAAGGAGCATAAAAATCACCTTTGGAGGAACAGAAGGACTCCCCAGTACTCCCCAGTACCCCACAGAGGTGAAGGTACATGGGGTTTGAACATTTCCACACTATAATAATAAGGAGGAAAAGCTTTCACAGAAACGTGAACTGAGCCGCCCTTCCTCCCCCACCTCCCCCACCAAACCAGAGTGACCTACCGGAGCTCTCACTGGGACAGCGAGTGAGTGGGGAACATCTCTGTCTGGGGGGGGCACTCCAGGTCCTTGGGATCTGGGGACTGCCAGGAAAAAACACGGGAGAATCCAGTGCCCAGAAAAGGGGGCCCAGGGAGCTGTACTTGGGGCAGTTGCACTGAACATCTGGGCAGAATTAAACACCAGGGGTGGACCACTCGCTGATTATCTGGGCAGAGCTGAACACCTGGGCAGTGTGGCTGTGATCAGGGGCCCAGTGCTCTAAGAAACCTCGGAGGCTGGGAAGAACTAGTCTGAAGCAACCTAAATTCACAGATAACCCACCCATATCACCCAAACCCAAGACCAAAAAGGAAAGGGGAATAAAACCAACAAAGAGATGGCTCACATGGCCCAAAATCAAGCCTCCAGGAAGAAAAGGAAAAAGGTGACTATTGAAAACTTTTATGGTGGAAGTACCCAAGGAAAAGAGGAGAATGAGGATGAAATCCAAAAAAAAAAAAAATCAGAACATGGCTCCCAAAATGGAAATTATCAACAAGCTCTGGAAGATCTCAAACTGGAGCTTACCCAAAAGTTGGAAACCTGGAAAGAAAAATGGGAGAAATAGATCAGCAGTCTGACAGATAAGACTGCTCAATTGGAAAAAGAGCTCGAAGCATCCAATAGAAGGGCAGACAAAGCTGAAAAGCAAAACCAGTACCTAACGACCAGAATTAAGCAACTCGAAGAAAGTGAGATAATAAAACAGCAAGAATCAATAAAACAAAGCCAAAAAATTAATGAATTAGAAGAAGACATAAAATATCTCACTGAACAGGTCACCGACTTGGAAAAAGGAGGAAGAAGAGACAACATCCGAATTATTGGTCTCCCAGAAAAACCAGAGATAAACAATAAACTCGATGTTATTCTACAAGAGATTATAAAAGAAAATTGCCCACACATTCTGGAGCAAGGGGCAAAATAGAAATAGAAAGGGTTCATAGAACACCCTCTATACTAAATCCCCAAAAGATAACCCCTAGGAATGTAATTGCCAAATTCAAGAGCTTCCAAGAAAAGGAGAAAATCCTACAAGAAGCCAAGAAAAGGAGCTTCAGATATAGGGGAGCTCCCATAAGGATCACACATGACTTAGCGGCTAACACACTAAGAGACCGCAAAGCATGTAACACGATATTTAGAAAGGCAAGAGAGCTGGATCTCCAACCAAGAATCAACTACCCAGCAAAACTGACTATATACTTCCAGGGAAAAGTATGGGGATTCAACAAAATAGAAGATTTCCAAGCATTTGCTAAGAAAAGACCAGAACTTAGTGGAAAATTTGATATCCAAGCACAGAAAGCAAGAGAAACATGAAAAGGTAAATATGAAAGAAAGGGAAAAGGAGATGAATCTTATCTTTTTCTTTAAGTCAAACTGTCTTCTATAAGGACTACATTTACATCAAATTATATATATTAATATGTGGGGAAAATGTTTTGTGTAACTCTCAAAAATTGTATACATCTTAAGAGTAATTAGAAGAAACATGCATAGGGAAATATTGGGGCATTAAGAAGATTTGGGGAAAGTGGGAGCAAAGAAAGGAAAAGGGAGGGGGGGAACTGTTGATAACACTAAGATTTACTTCAAGAAATAGGGGGGGACTTAATAGAGCAATCTTTCCCATATAAAGATACGCATGGGAAGGGGAGGGGAAGAACTCTCATATGAGAAGGAGAGGAAGAGAGTGTGAAGTGGAATTACTTAAAACTTACTCTCAGTGAAATCAAATCTAAGAGGGAAGAACATCTAGATCCAGTGGGATCCTTAATTCTATGTTATCAAAAGGGCAAGAAAGAAAGGAAAATTAAGGAGGGGGAGGGGGAAGGGAGTATAGAAAGGGAGGAAAGGAGAAGGGGGAGGGGAAGGGAGCATAAAAAAGGGAGGGGCTACAAAGGGAAGAATCTCAAGGGAGGGGACTAGGGGGACTGACCTAAAGTAAATCACTGGTTCAAAAGGAGATAGCTAAAGAAGAAAGGTCAGAACTAGGGGAAGATATCAAAATGCCAGCGAATACACAAATGACAATCATAACTTTGAACGTGAATGGGATGAACTCATCCATAAAACGTAGACAAATAGCAGATTGGATTAGAACCCAAAACCCTACCATTTGTTGTCTTCAAGAAACACATATGAAGCAGGTTGACACTCACAAGGTTAGAATTAAAGGTTGGAGTAAGACCTTTTGGGCCTCAACTGATAGAAAGAAGGCAGGAGTTGCAATCATGATATCTGACAAAGCCAAAGCAAAAATAGATCTGATCAAAAGGGATAGGGAAGATAAATATATTCTGTTCAAAGGGAGTATAGACAATGAGGAAATATCACTAATCAACATGTATGCACCAAATGGTATAGCATCCAAATTTTTAATAGAGAAACTAGGAGAATTGAAGGAGGAAATAGACAGTAAAAAAGTCTCCCATATTAGTGGGAGACTTGAATCAATCACTATCAAATTTAGATAAATCAAACCAAAAAATAAACAAGAAAGAGGTAAAAGAGGTGAATGAAATCTTAGAAAAATTAGAGTTAATAGACATATGGAGAAAAATAAATAGGGACAAAAAGAAATACACCTTCTTTTCAGCACCACATGGCACATTCACAAAAATAGATCATACACTAGGTCACAGAAACATGGCACTCAAATGCAGAAAGGCAGAAATAATAAATGCAACCTTTTCAGATCACAAGGCAATAAAATACTGATTGGTAAGGGTACATGGAGAGCCAAATCAAAAATTAATTGGAAATTAAATAATATGATACTCCAAAATCGGTTAGTTAAAGAAGAAATCATAGAAACAATTAATAATTTCATTGAGGAAAATGACAAAGGCGAGACATCCTTTCAAACCTTATGGGATGCAGCCAAGGCATTACTTAAAGGAAAATTCATATCCATGAGTGCATATATTAACAAATTAGGGAGGACAGAGATCAAAGAATTGGAAATGCAAATCAAAAAACTTGAGAACGAACAAATTAAAATCCCCCAGAAGAAAACCAAACTAGAGATCCTAAAAATTAAGGGAGAAATTAATAAAATCGAAAGTGACAGAACTATTGAGCTAATAAACAAGACTAGAAGCTGGTACTTTGAAAAAAAAACAGACAAAATAGAAAAAGTACTGGTCAATCTAATTAAAAAAAGGAAAGAAGAAAGGCAAATTAACAGCATCAAGGATGAAAAGGGGGATCTCACCTTCAATGAAAAGGAAATTAAGGCAATCATTAAAAACTATTTTGCCCAACTATATGGCAATAAATATACCAACCTAGGTGATATGGATGAATATTTACAAAAATATAAATTGCCTAGACTAACAGAAGAAGAAATGGATTTCTTAAATAATCCTATATCAGAAAAAGAAATCCAATAGGCCATCAAAGAACTTCCTAAGAAAAAATCCCCAGGGCCTGACAGATTCACCAGTGAATTCTATCAAACATTCAAAGAACAGCTAACTCCAATACTATTTGACATAATAAGCAAAGAGGGAGTTCTACCAAATTCCTTTTATGACACAAACATGGTACTAATTCCAAAGCCAGGCAGGCCAAAAACAGAGAAAGAAAATTATAGACCAATCTCCCTAATGAATATAGATGCAAAAATCGTAAATAGGATACTAGCAAAAAGACTCCAGCAAGTGATCAGAAGGGTCATCCACCATGATCAAGTAGGATTTATACCAGGGATGCAGGGCTGGTTCAATATTAGGAAAACTATCCACATAATTGACCACATCAACAAGCAAACCAACAATGGTTATCTCAATGATTATCACATGATTATCTCAATAGATGCAGAAAAAGCCTTTGATAAAATACAACACCCATTCCTACTAAAAACACTAGAAAGCATAGGAATAGAAGGGTCATTCCTAAAAATAATAAACAGTATATATCTAAAACCATCAACTAATATCATCTGCAATGGGGATAAACTAAATCCATTCCCATTAAGATCAGGAGTGAAACAAGGATGCCCATTATCACCTCTACTATTTGACATTGTATTAGAAACACTAGCAGTAGCAATTTGAGAAGAAAAAGAAATTGAAGGCATTAAAATAGGCAAGTAAGGAGGAGACCAAATTATCACTCTTTGCAGATGACATGATGGTCTACTTAAAGAATCCTAGAGATTCAACCAAAAAGCTAATCGAAATAATCAACAACTTTAGCAAAGTTGCAGGATACAAAATAAACCCACATAAGTCATCAGCATTTCTATATAATTCCAACACAGCTCAGCAGCAAGTACTAGAAAGAGAAATCCCATTCAAAATCACCTTAGATAAAATAAAATACCTAGGAATCTATCTCCCGAGACAAACACAGGAACTATATGAACACAACTACAAAACACTCTCCACACAACTAAAAGTAGACTTGAACAATTAGAAGAACATTAACTGCTCATGGGTAGGACAAGCCAATATAATAAAAATGACCATCCTACCCAAACTCATCTATCTATTTAGTGCCATACCCATGGAACTTCCAAAAAAATTTTTTTACTGATTTAGAAAAAACCATAAAAAAGTTCATTTGGAAGAACAAAAGATCAAGGATATCCAGGGAAATAATGAAAAAAAAATACAAAGGAAGGGGTCCTTGCAGTCCCAGATCTCAGACTATATTATAAAGCAGCGGTCACCAAAACAATCTGGTACTGGCTAAGAGACAGAAAGGAGGATCAGTGGAATAGACTGGGGCAAGCATCCTCAGCAAGACAGTATATGACAAACCCAAAGATCCCAGCTTTTGGGACAAAAATCCACTATTTCATAAAAACTGCTGGGAAAATTGGAGGACAGTGTGGGAAAGATTAGGCTTAGATCAACACCTCTCACCAAGATAAATTCAAAATGGGTGAATGACTTGAGCATAAAGAAGGAAACTATAAGAAAATTAAACGAACACAGAATAGCATACATGTCAGACCTTTGGGAAGAGAAAGACTTCAAAACCAAGCAAGACTTAGAAAGAGTTACAAAATGCAAAATAAATAATCTGGTGGAATACATCAAATTAAAAAGTTTTTGCACAAACAAAACCAATGTAACCAAAATCATAAGGGTAGCAACAAATTGGGAAACAATCTTCATAAAAACCTCTGACAAAGGTTTAATTACTCAAATTTACAAAGAACTAAATCAATTGTACAAAAAATCAAGCCATTCTCCAATTGATAAATGGGCAAGGGACATGAACAGGCAATTCTCAGCCAAAGAAATCAAAACTATTAATAAGTACATGAAAAAGTGCTCTACATCTCTTATAATCAGAGAGATGCAAATCAAAACAACTCTGAGGTATCACCTCACACCTACCAGATTGGCTAACATGACAGCTATGGAAAGGGGATGTGGCAAAGTGGGGACACTAATTCATTGCTGGTGGAGTTGTGAATTGATCCAGCCATTCTGGAGGGCAATTTGGAACTATGCCCAAAGGGTGATAAAAGACTGTCTGCCCTTTGATCTAGCTATAGCACTGCTGGGTTTGTACCCCAAAGAGATAATAAGGAAAAAAGACTTGTACAAGAATATTCATAGCTGCACTCTTTGTGGTGGCCAAAAATTGGAAAACGAGGGGATGCCCATCAATTGGGGAATGGCTGAAGAAATTGTGGTATATGTTGGTAATGGAATACTATTGTGCTAAAAGGAATAATAAAGTAGAGGAATTCCATGGAGACTGGAACAACCTCCAGGAAGTGATGCAGAACAAAAGGAGCAGAACCAGGAAAACATTGTACACAGAGACTGATACATTGTGATACAATCGAAGGTGATGTACCTCTCCATTAGTGGCAATGCAATGTCCCTGAACAATCTGCAGGGATCTAAAAAATACTATCCACAAGCAGAGGATAAACTGTGGGAGTAAAAACACCAATGAAAAGCAACTGCTTGACTACAGGGGGGAAGGGGATACGACTGAGGAGAGACTCTAAATGAACACTCTAATGCAAATACCAACAACAGGGAAATGGGTTAGAGTCAAGAACATATGTGATACCCAGTGGAATCGTGCGTCGGCTATGGGAGAGGGAAAGGTGGTGGGAGGGGGGGCAGGGAGGATAAGAAAATGATCTTTGTTTCCAGTGAATAATGTTTGGAAATGACCAAATAAAATAATGTTGAAAAAATTTGAACCCCCCAAAATAGAATTCCAGAATCTTCCCTGCCCACATTTTCCCCAAATATCCAAAGGACAAAAATAACTTAATTTCACTTATTTATCTATTACCCAATACTCAAACACTAAATCCTACATGAGGTCTTTCCTGATGTCCCCATTTAATATACCTTTTCCCTTCTCTTCACCATCAAAATTCACCTTTTGTTTATTTTGTATTTACTTCTAGGTTTATATTCATAAGGTCATTCTCTCCCTCACAATAGTAGACTATAAGATCCTTAAAGGTCAGGACTATTTCATTTTTATCTTTGTATCCCCAGTACTTAGAACTGTGCATGGGACCTAGTAGGTTCATAATAAATGCTCCTGTATTGATTGACTGGTTTTGGGTGAGTCATTATCCTTCTCTGGGTCACAGTTCTATATCTGTGGCAACAAAAATAATACTATATTGGTTTGTGAATCAAAGAAATTACTGGAAAGAGAGAAAATCCCTAAAATATGTGATATGGAAAATTTATGATTGACTATATGGTCTAAAGAAGTAGCAACACAATAAAAGTAAAAGTTATTTCAAATGTGAAACAGATACCTTACACAAGTTTAAAATAATGAACTACAGAACAGTCACGTCCAGGGAGGTCATTGAAATTCTAGCTTCTCTTCAAAATTGGAAAACAGAGAGTCCATGTAGGAACCATAATTATTGGTTCAAATACTTCATAGTGGTGCATGAATTCCTAGAAAAAAAAATTTTTACCAGCTTCCTCTCTGATGCAAACTTGATCCCATCTTTCTTAACAGAAGGCATCACATATTTATTACCAAAAAATGAGAATACCAGTGACCCCTGTAAATATAGGTCATTTATGTTTTCCTGTTCTTTATTCAAAGCGTACATAACTTGTATCACTCAGAAAAATCTGTAATCACTTACAAGAAAATATTATATTACTAAAGAACAAAAAGAGTATGCCCAAAAGTCTTAGCGATATAAAGGGAAACTGATTATCTAATCGGTGATTATTGAATAAATCACCCAAAAGCATCACACTATATCAGTAAGTAAACTAGCATTCATTAAGCACCTATTATCTGCCCTAAACCTTTATTATCAAAAGTTTTTTTTTTTACTTCTTTCCATAATTACATTTTTGTGCAGCAGATACATCAAACATCTATTTTAAAATATGCCACCAAAATGATACAGTCAATGACAATTCATTTTGAATACACTACCTTTCAGGGAGACCATTTATGCCAATTACAGTCCTATATAGTCACCAATTCAGTATCATTTTGAACTTAGTATGGGTTTCAAAATAAAAATGGAGTCATATCAAATAACTGGTTTTTTTTTACTTGAAAGGCAGACAATATAGTTATGTGACTCCACTGAAAAGTATATTGATATATGCAATTTTTCTCCAATGTTATGAAAATATCATTTGGTCTCAAAAAGTGCTATATTCTTAATATATGCCCAGGAATAGTAGGAACCAAAGATTTTGAGTTTGAATCTGGAGAGGTCAAACTGAATCAAAGGGTAAAGGTTACAGTTACAAATATTTTGGTCTTGTCCTTGTAAGACACATTGAGGATAAATCAATAAAGGAGAAAAGCTGAGACTCTGAATGTTACAAGACTGAATGATATCCTAAAGCCAAAATCTATGGAACACCAGTCTTAAAGTATGTTTTTGACACAGTAAGATATATAACAATCCACAGAGAATGTTTCCAATTAAAAACTTGTACAATATAAACAAAAGACTGGGTTTATAAACCTTTGACAATTATAGAAAGATATTTTATTTTAAAAAAGAGAATGATAATTATTTTCAGAGCACAGGATATAAAGGTTAAACAACAATTTACACTGGATGACTCAACCAGGACTGAAGATAGGAATTCCTGGGTTCAAATTTGGCTTCAGATACTCTCTAGCTATGTGACCTTAGGCAACTAAACTAACAATTCTAATTGCCTAACTCTTACCACTCTTCTACCTTGAAACCAATACTTACTATCAATTTTAAGACAGAAGGTAAGGGTTTAAATTTTTTGCAGAAATAAATTTTGTAACAAACATCATTTTACCAAATAGAATAAAGTCTAACAATGGGTACATGCCACTGGATTTTTTTAAAAGTAAGAATAAGGCATCCCAAAATCAATTGGTACATACCAATTTCTTTTTATTTTCTCTTTCTCTTTATTGGTGGAGATGAATGAATGCTCTGTCTTGTGGGAGGGGTTGGGCAGAGTTGGTGAGAGGGAAAAGAACTCCAGTCTTCATCAGTCCCGTTTTCAGGACTCACCATTCAGGTAATCCTGACTTCATGCTTTTAGAGAGAAGATGGAAGAAACCAACCTCACTTCAGTTTACTGAAGGAAAAGATTCTGGGAAAAGATAATGAGAAAGTAAATCAACTCCATTGTATCCATATTCCCAGTTTGTCACTGCAGATTTTGAAGAGATTTCTCTTAGATTAGATCTACGACATTGTCTTGATTGATCTGAGTTCTCTTACACCTAATGGGAGAAGTCTTTCACTCTGTATTGATTGTCCTTCATACCTCATCTTTGATTTCTATTATGCTATGATTTGTATAAATGGGCTTCTTTGCTATATGGTGTGTGTTTATTATGAAATTGGTATTTGGTGGAAAAGGGATCAACTTTTGGATATAGAGCTTAGGCTTCCACTTTCTCCCCTAAAATGATACAGTGATCAGAATTTGGTTGGAACCCAATCATAGCCACTAGATGAATAATATTTAAGGAACAAATAAATAAAATTCTAGCCCAGAACCCTCTGTTTCTAGGGAAGCTTAGTGGCCTCCAGCCCCAGCTTTTTACTTTCCCTCCTGGCAGGAATGAAAATCTTTTTTAGAGATTAGTGAGAGAAGAGGCTAAAGATGTCTATTCTGCCTTCCTTCAAGCCACACTCTACAACAGTCCCTTCTTCTTACATGTTGAATCCTCAGTACATCTATGGGTCCACTGCATCTATCCCTACAAAAGCAAAAATAATTTACCTCTGGATGAAGCCTATGAAATGACCTGGATCTAAGAATAGAATCAAAATGTCCTTTCTGGGTGACATACATGTGAAATCAAACAAAATTGCATCAACAAAAAAGGATTAAACAAATGACTGAGCTGTGAATCATAGAAATAAAGGAAGGAGCTTATGATGGCAATTCAGTATGACAACCTATGTATACTATGCATAAGGAACAAGAAAATATAAATGACCTCTGCTCATAGGGATCATTGGTATTCTCATTTTTTGGTCATCACTACCAGGAATTGCAGATGGATGATCCTTAAGTGGCCTGGATTTCTTGGTCTGATGTTCAGAAAAATTGAAGGCAAAAGGAAATTAGACAACAGAGTATAAAATGATAGTGTCATGGAAACAACATACTCATGAATTTGGATAGACTTTGAGAGATAGTAGAATTTTGAAAGGCCTGGTGTGCTATGGTCCATGGGATCACAGAGAATCAGACACAACTGATTAACTGAACAACAACAATATCCTTTAGTGACCTGAATTTCTTGGCAAATACAGATTATCCAAGGAAGAGGGAGAAACCTTGACACATCATTTCAGGTTGAAAAATATATATATATATGTATATATCTAGGGTAACTATATAGCTTAGTGAATAGAGAGCTAAGACTAAGAGACAGGAGGTCCTGGGTTCAAATGGGACCTCAGATGCAGCCTAGCTTTGTGATTATAGGCAAGTCACTGAACCCCCATTGACTAGCCCTTACTACTCCTCTGCCTTGGAATCAATACTTAGTATTAATTCAAAGACAGTAAAGGCTTTAAAAAAAAGAAAGAAAAGGAAATATGTTAACCACCAAATACTTAGGAGAATGTGGGCTAGTAGCTAGAATTATGCATCTAAACTTCAATATCATTCACAAACTGCTTAACAAACTCCTGTACTACAAATAGAAATCAAAATATCTTTGAGAATTGAACATATAAAATGTATAGAAATTGGATAATTATTAAATACAAAAGTTATTCCACAATAACCTGAGTATAATATTTCAAGCAAATAAGTTTAATAAATAATGGTGAGTTTTTTCTTTTATAATAAAATATTCTTTTTTTTTCAATAAACAAACATCTACCTTCTATACCTCCCACCTCACCCATCAATTGAAAATGAAACAAAAACAAACCCCTTATTATGATTGTGTATAATCAAGCAAATTCTATCTATAGAAAGAATGTATATATAAGGGTATATATATATTTGAATGCATTTGTATGTATAGATAGGTATATATATCTTTCTGAGAACACAATGTCTATTATTGCATAAACCTAGTACATGTTGTATATATTAGTTGTATATTTGTGTATAAAAATATATATACCACCTGTATACACATATACATGTTTATCTATCGCTATAGACATAGCTATAAATATAGATACCAAAATATGGCCATATGTGTGTTTTCTTTTAGCCCTGGCCAACCTGACTCGTATCTAAAGACAAAAGTTCCCACAAGGTACTTCAGTTTCCTTAGATGGGTATCAGAGGGCCTTAGAATTATAGATAAAATACTGTTCTACATTGGTGGGAAAAGTTTCCACACCAAAAGTTTTATGCATCAAGAAAATAACAAGCTTACCTCCCCACTGAAAAAACAAAAACAAAAAAACCCTCCTAACACACAAAACTATGGGAAATGCAACTGTCTTATTATAAACTCTATAAGGGCAGACACTAAGTTGGTTTTGTCTCTCCACTAGCCTAACATGATGAGTTGAACTTAATATGTTTGCTGAACAGAAGGGAAGAGAAGTTCAGAAAGAAACACTGTTAAGCAAGGCAGCTTTGAAAGTAACTTTTTAAATAAGGAATTCGAAAGTAGCTTTCTTTTCCAAAAAGCAAGCTAGATATTTCACATATACTATTCCTTTTCTGTCCTATTTTCCATACTTTTATATGGAATTTTTGGTATTCATCACTTTCAGATTAAAAATGTAACTTAAAATGTTTGTCTGATTGAATTAAATAGGAAATAGTTCCATGTAGAGCATGATCTCATTACCATACCATAGCTTTTTGCTTTTATTGCAAGTGGAATAAATTTCACTCACTTGTAAGGCTTTGGCCTCCTAAGATTTTGCTCTCCTGGGACCACTAAACAAATGTCAACAATTCATTTAGCCCAGCAATCCAGCCTCCTTTAATTAATTGACCTATCTTGGTTGTATCATTTCCAATTAGAGATAGTCTCATGCTTGCCCACACATTTTTGATGACTGATCATGCAAAAGGCATTGATATATTTTCCTGTTGTCCCTTCTGACCCACCTTTTCACTGCTCTGAAGCCATTTTGAGAAGCTGGAAAACTCTAAGAAAATACTCTACCCCCAGCTTAGCGTGGTAAGACTAATTTTCAAATTTGTCTGCTTTAACACACCTTTGTTAACTCTCAGAACTCAGTCAGCCTTGTGTTCTCTTCCCATCTCCCATTTTCTGAACTACTATCCCCATTCCCTTCTTCTACCTAAGGGGCTCTTGGTTATTAAGTATCTTTCATCCACTTCCTGAAGAGATGTGACTGTTCTTCCCTCTGTTATCCATAGAATAACAATACTTAGTTCATCAATCAACAAGCATTTATTAAATCCTATTGAGGAGCATCTATGTGGCACAATGACCAAGCATGGAACCAGGAAGACCTCCTCCTAAGTACAAATCTACCCTCAGACACTAACTATGTGATCCTAGGCAAGTCACTTAATCCTATTTTCTTCCTCTTCTTCAGTTTCTTCATCTGTAAAGTGAGCTGGAGAAAGAAATGGTAAACCACTCTACTATCTTTGCCAAGAAAATCCCAAATGGAGTCACAAAGAGTTGGATACAATTGGAAAAAATGAAAAAAACAATAAAACCATGTTTTATCGTACTATACTAAGAACTTGAGATAGAAAGAAAAAGTATAAAGTGCCCTCCAAAAGCTTACATTCTATGAATAAGTAGGTAGGTATAACACATATAAAAAGTAAGTACAAGATGAAGACTGAAGAAAAGGCATGAGGGGATTGGGAAAGGCTTACTTACAAAAGAAAACAATTGAATTGAGACTTGAAGGAAGTCACAGATTCTAAGAAGCCTGCTTTCCTTTGCCTGCTTTTGTTGGGTTTTTTTCCCCTCAGTTCCAATAATTTGAACCTCTCATCTCTGGCAGCCTATTCCTAAATTTCTGTTGTCTCTTTTTCCCTCATGCTCCTCTTTCTAGTCCTAATCCTTAAAGCTTTTCTCTACAATAATTACTGAAGACTAAAAATATAAAGTTCCAAAAAAATATTAGGTGGGAATAATGAAATGGAACATTTCCCCCATATGTCCCCTCAAAGGAAAAAAAAAAAGAGTAATTATGAGGTCCTTGAGGGAAAATAAAAATGTTTTGCTTCTCTACTCTATCCCTATCCCCAGAATTCCCTGTTGTTTTCTTTCATTCTTTTGTTTCTTGTGCTTTTATGTCTCTACCCTAGCCCCTAGTTCATCATTCTCAACAAGTTTACTCAGTTCCCTCCTTTTCTAAATCCAGTTTGTATAAAATCTTCAAATGTTTCCACACTTCTGGCCCTAACCCCTCACCCTCATTCCTTACACACATACACTGACCCCAGCAGGAGTTGTATTTCTAGGCCCTCATTCCTGGCCATTGCTTCTTCTTCAAACAAACTTAGCATAGCCATTAGCATTTCTACACTTAATTATAGATCCATTTCTTTGGCTCTAATAGCATGGTTGGACTTATCCCAAACCTATAGTAATTTTTTCCCTAAAAGTCATACATGACACAACAGCAGTAGCAAAGAAATGCCCATCAATCATACATATGTGATATGCCCATTCATCCTGGAATTTATAATGGGCAAATAGATCATCTTAGAATCTTTGACTTGGATATAAAAGGTTCCTGAAAGATCATTTTGTACACCTTCCTTTATGTTGCAAATAAAGGAATTGAGAACAAGAGTGGATCCAAGTCTTCACCCCTTTCTCTCCACCACCAAGTTCCATCCTATCATGTTCCATAAGAAGCTCCCACTTAGGAAGGTGACTTGATAGGAATTAGGGAGTAAGAAACTTATCACTGAATACAAACACTCAGAGAAGTTCAGAGAGGAACACAATATTAGTACCACTAAGACTAAGCTGATTAAATTATCAAATTAAATGATTAAATCATTCCTTCCAGCTACAGTCAACAACATGAAGATAAAGCCTAACATAAATGTTTTGAATTTCCTTAATCAAAGTCAAGAACCTGGAAAAGGTTGTGTTCCTAGTCCCTAAAAGCCAAAATACAGAGTCCCATATTGGAAAGAGCATTGAATTGGGAGGTAGACTGGACTTCCAGTTCTATTCTTCATTTATCTCTCTGACTTTAGTTACATCATTTAATCAATAGAACTCTCTTGGTCTCAGCCTTGTCCTCCATAAAATGAGTGGGTAAGAATAGATTATCTCTAAAATTCTCTCTATTCTCCTCCCCAACTCTCCACCCCAGTTTTCAATCATTAGTTCTCTGACAAATACATAAAAGGAGCAGGAATTGATTGACATCATGTGTACCCAGTGTAAACCAATGTGGGCATATTTGCCCTGCTTGATCCATATTCAGAAATCAATTGCTTTTTGGAAAGGTGCCAAATAATATTCCTGCAGAGAATGCTGGGTTTTCCAAACTCTTCTAACCCTTCCTTGATTATTTTCCAATCAGCCAAAACCCAAATCCTCCTCCTCTCCAATTGTCTATATTTAAAAAATTTTTTTGAACCATCTATATCTGTTTCATGTTAGTTTCATTAATTAAAAGTCAACTTTGCAAGAACTATTTCTGTCTGGATAGCTTTGGAACTTTTGTAGATTGTCAAAATTTTGTCACAAATATTTCATGGCATTTTAGACCTTCCCCTAGAAGACATAAGCTCCTTGGGAAAAGGGACTGGCTATGTTTCTTTTGTTTCTTAATTTTTTGCCTTGTTTTTCTTTTTTATTTGTGTCCCTATGCTTGACACAGTGCCTTGCACTTTTCAAGTGTTTGATAAATGCTTGTTGATGATTTTAAAAGGAGAGAAAGCTCTCCAGCATCTAGGTCATTTTAAGGTTCAAGAACCAATTATAATGGCTCCTTACTTTAACTAATTCCCTGATCTCCTTTCAACTCACAGGATACACCTTCTTCTAGTTAACACATGGATGAAATGCTCCTTTATAGTTCATTCCATAGGGCCTAGGATTATTTGGAGAATGACTAAATTAATTTATTTTAAAACCAAACAGAAAGTTTGATCTGTCTTGTCTGCTTAGAAGATGTGCTACGTATTTTTTAATAAGTCAAATTCATTCTCATTCATGGATATGAGGTATGAAAAGGACCTTAAACGTCATTCAGTTGACTTTCCTCATTTTACTGACAAGGAAACAGAAACTGAGAGACTTTAAGTGATTTGCCTAAGCTCACAGATTATGTTGGTAGCAGAAACCCAGGTCCACTGACATAAAATCCAGTATTCCTTCCTTTTGTTGGTAAGGATCAAGGCCAAATGGTGTCTTCAGTTTCACATATCAGCAGTATTAGAACTTGGTGCCTTTGTATGTGTGTGTGTGTGTACATAAATTAAGCCTAGATTTTTAGGAAATGTGACATAACAAATCAAGGTTCCACTCCAAACTGTCTGATGATGTCCTAAACTCAGGAGGATTTGTTGTAATGCCTTATAAATAAACAAAAACAGTGATTATAGAGGCAATTAGGTGGTTCAAAAAGTTTGACCATTAGATATGGAATCAATGGGACCTAAGTTCACATCCAACCTCAGATGTTAGCTTTGGGACCCTAAGCAAGTCACAAATTGTCTCAGTTTCCTCAACTGTAAATAGCTATAATAATAGTATTAACCTCACAGAGTTCTTGTAAGGATTGAAAAAGATAAACATTTATAAAGCACTTGGCTAGCACATAGTAGGTGCTTAATAAATGTTTGTTTCCAGGTTCAGGCAAAAAACAGATCAGAATATCTAGGTTCAGATCACTTGGCCTTAGCCAAGTGTACTTAATGTCCTCGAATCTCAGTTTCTTCATCTTTAAAATGAGAAAACTGGAGTAGAATGCCTCTTAGCTATCTTACAATTACAACCCCACAGCCCTGGATCAAAGAGACATATGTGCAGTACTCCTTCCTGAGAGCCAGTTTAAGTCTGAAGAGGCATATTACCATAAGACTGGCCACCAAGACATGAGCTAATTTGGTCTATATAACCCATTATACTATCTATAAAGGCAAGAAGTGTTGCCATCTGAAACAGTACCCACACTGATGACATTTCAGATCTTTATAAATATTAAAGTAAGCAGAGGCTACATAGACTTCTATGAAGTAACTTAACAGGTGGAAATAGTATCAGAAGACGTGAGTTCAAGTGGTAGAGCTGATATTTTCCATCCATGGAACCCTTCCACAAATCACATTCTCTTGGACTAACTTTTTTTACCTGTTCTGTGAGGGAGATGGACGAGGTACTTCTATAGTCTCAACTCTGTGAATCACTGCTTTAATAAATGGTTTATAATGACCTTTGGGAACCCAAGCCATATGTATGTTGGAGACTATTTGTGCTTACAAAATGTAACTTTTTGTTTTCATTTTGGATCACTTCAGATCTAGGCTTTCTCTAGCCCAGTAGAATATATACAAAAGACATAGCAGTGTTCTTAAGTTGCCAGGACTATCAATTTAATACAGTTATTGGCCAAAGTGGTTTCAACCCCCCAAAAAGTATACATTAAAGAGGGAGTGAGAGAAGAATGAGAGGACTTGTCATCATTAACCATAGAGAAAGGATCATGGTAAAAGTGGGATGGGAAGGTAGATGAATGCTGTCCAGAAGGATTAGTGAGTGTAAGAAAACTTCATCATCAGTCACGGTAAGAGAAATGAAAGAAAAGACATCATAGGCTGCCAATTCAGTAGGGTGGAACCTAAGTAGCAAAGGGATAATGACCCCCTAAATTGGCTTTAAAATGTGTACTACACAAGACAACAATTTGGTAAATTGCAAAGTAATGAGAGAATAATAAAAACGAGTTTTAACAAAGTACAGAAAATAGAGTGTTGAATGCAGATTTTTAATGGCATATACAAATGAGATAGATGCTGCTGACATAGATTCTCAAACTGGAGAAAAATATCCAGGTCATTATTTAAAACACATTTATTTTTAAGTGACTTAAAAAGCAGAAACCTCTAGAATGAAAGTAACATCTTTTTGTTAAAAAAATGTTTAAGGATAAATCCTACAATTGATAGAACATGTCTTGTTTTAATTCCCAAATAAATGATGGGGAAAATGTTGATTGAAAATCCTATAAACATCTGGAGGATCGAGGTTCATCAGGAATTTGGAGCATAGGGAGATTTGTGAGAATAAGTCATGAGGGGAAAATTGGATGTCTTCTTTTTTAGAAGTTTCACAATTAGCAGACAGAGGAATGCAGTTGATGTAATATATTTGGACTTTGGGAAAGTATTGTCTCATGAAACAGTTTTGCCAAATTAGTTCAAATTGGTTTGTAAGGAGGACCAATCCCACTGATTAGACCTGGCTAAAGAAACATAAACCCAAGATATTGGTAAATAGCAGCATACAGAATGAATAAGGTTTCTTAGGGACTACTTCAAGGGTCAGTGTTGCTACAGCTGAATTTAATGTAGAGGCAAGGAAATGAGAAAACTTTAACAAGTGGAAATATTTCAAATCCTAGTAAGAGAAGGTTCCTAATGCAGAGGCCTGGAAATAGTGGAAATATGAAAAGGAAATAAATACCAACCAAGAAGAACCAGATTAATAATATATCTTTGTTTGAGAAATCAAATCTGAAACAGCTATTCTGAAGGGTAGAGGAAATTGGAAATGAATTCAAGAAAAGGTATGGCATGATAATGAATGGAAAATTAGAATTATAATGTGTGACAACAAGAAATACATAATGAATAACATGATCTGGGATTTGGAAAAATACACAAAGCAATTATTATTATAAATTAAGCAAAACAGAGTCTTCTTACAACTCAGGGTAAATTCTAGTGAAATGTAGGGAGTGTTATTCTGGTACTCTGTAAAAAGTTCTGAGGCATTGAGAATGTTTCCTGGGCCCCATGTGATTTCATAAAATCACAGGGTCTGAGAGTTAGAAGGGACCATCTATTTCAATTTTTTTAAACCCTTACCTTCCATCTTGGAGTCAATACTGTGAATTGGCTCCAAGGCAGAAGAGTGGCAAGGGCTAGGCAATGGGGGTCAAGTGACTTGCCCAGGGTCACACAGCTGGGAAGTGGCTGAAGTCAGGTTTGAACCTAAGACTTCCCATCTCTAGGCCTGGATCTCAATCCACTGAGCTACCCAGCTGCCCCCCATCTATTTCAATTTACATCTTTTCAATTTACATCTGAACAGCCTCTCCATCTGCATCACATTCTATGGGCTAACTTCTGTCTAATGATTTCTAATGAGAGGAAACTCACTACTTGTAAATGTATCCCATCCCATTTGGGAATAGCTCTAATTGTTCAATAGCTTTCTCTTAACCAAAACTAAAATCTGCCTGTGATTTCCATGCATTTCTTCTAAGTCTATTCTTTGCAACCAAGCAGAACAAGTCTAATCCCTCTTCAAACATGATTGGTCTTTAAAACTTGTACTTGGCTAGCATGTCCTCCATCTCTAACCTATTCATCTCTAAGCTATGCATCCTCAATTCTTTCATTTGATTTTCATTTAACAAGGTTTTGTAGATTTTCTCCACTGTTTCCTCTGGGCATCACCACCATTTTTCCTCTGGACATCCTTTAGCACATCCATTACAGCCTTAAAAATGTGATACTCACAACTGAACAAAATATGACAAGTGTGTTCTAAAGGGTTCGAACATCTATTCATGCTGATATCTTACCTGTTATTCAACATCCAGCTCAAATTCCACCTCTAACATAAAACCTTCTCTGTTCTCACCTAGCTGGAATTGCTCTTGTCTTCCTCCAACCCAATATAATTATTAGTATAGTCTCTTTGTTTGCTCTTATATTCATCATATAGAATTGCATATTTGTAACGTTCATATATTCATATATGATTGTAAGTGCTCCAAGGTTAGGAACCCTATCTTTTATCTCCTTCAGTGCCTAAAACAGTGCTTAATAGCAGGCACCAGCAAATGCTGGCCCCAAAGCCAATTCCAACCCGCTGCCTGATTTTGTACAATCAGCAAGAAAATCATCCTTAGCCCACAAACTACAAAAACAGGATTTGATTTGGTCATTGGGCTATAGTTTGTCAACCCCTATATTATAATAAGCACTTAATAAGTGGATGTTAAGTAAGGATGTAAGTCAAGCAATCAACAGCTATTTATTTAGCACTAATGATGATGATGATGGTGATGATGGTGTTGATATAAAGGATCTGTGGCTAAGTAGATATGGACTCCATGTTTTCTCTGGGCTATGTCCCACACAAAGCTTTGAGGCAGAAAATTTCCTTCCTTAGGGACTCTACCTGAACTGTTTTGCCAAAAATATTCCATGTATTTTGCAGTATTTATACATCATATAGACAGACTCTAGTTGAAGAGGTATACTTCCAAAATGAACTTAGACAAGAAGATATGCAAAAATGTAAAGAATGGAGAAGGAAGAAGAGAGGAGAAAAAAGAGAAGAGAAATGACTAGCAGGCTTGGGGTGGGGAAATCTTCTAGTTAATGTCTCTTCCTCTGTAGTTTGAAGACAATGAATTTTTTTTCTTCCTTCATGATACTGGATTTGTAGACATTAATGAATAGTACTGTAACAATCTGTTGAAATCTCCTTGCTCATGAAGATGCTAGCCTCTGACGTATATATAGGTTGCACACTCTGTGAGACTTCTATTCTACTTTAAGATGAGAAATGCTTGCAAAACTATCAATTAAATGCTGTACTTCTTTCATCATCTGATGGATAAGTAGTTAACTTGCCATTTCCTGTTTTATCCCTAGATTAATAATGAGGTTGAAAATGACAATAGGGAAAGACATAAAGTCTTCAATCTCTAGAGTTCAGAAGGTTACTCTTTTTGCGGACTTTGTGAAAGAAAGATTTCCATTTAATATATTTTCTTATAATTTATCCTACATATCTATTTTAATTAAAATTTCCTTTTATGGAATATTATCAATTATGTAGTATGATTAGTAATTACTGGTCTATCAAGAGGCTCAAATGGAAAATGGAGGCTCAAATCAAGAATTTAAATAGCTATAAATTCAAGTAGGGGTAAAAAATGCTCAGATAACATATGAGAGAGAAAGAGATAGAGAACAAAAGTTTATGGGGAAATGAACTTAGTGGATTTATTTAATAAAAAACATTTAATAACCTAGAGTTCATACTCAGAATAAATTAGTTAATTCTAGAGATATCACAATTTAACAACTTATATGTGGATATCAGAGCAGACCCCTTAAATCACCTTTGAAACAAGAATAAGAATGAACAAGAAAAATAAGTTAGTAACAAGTACAGGAAAGGATAATTAACTCATATAAGCTATACTTTATACACTTTCTGTATATACTTTTCCTAAACTTGCTATGCCTGGGGAGTTTATCCAGCATTTAAAAATATATTTTATTTTTCCAATAGGTATTTACTACTAGAATTATGAATACAAAATGTCAGATTGTATTACTAATGATTAATAATTATATTTACCTATATTTTAATATTTTATTTGAAATGTATTTATTGTATATAACTATATCATTGTTTTACATTAATGTGGATTTGAAGTGCCCTCAAAAGATTTTTAGGATACTAAAATATTTTGACTGTGGAGGAAAATGTAACTTGAATTTCAACATATACATACATAAATATATGTTTACACATTCACACATATGTATGCACATATATGATATATATATGAAAAAGGACTATACTGTCCTTACTGTTACTGTCATTAAGAGAAGAGCATCCTGGGAGACTGACATTTTTACTCTCATTTGAGAGATATTAACTGTGATGGCTACAAAGAGATTGTAGGACAGCAAAGGGAAAGGACCAACAGAATTTCTTTCTTTAGAGAACTGAGCTCATTCTTACTATGTGAAGAAATATTTAAATTAGAATTCCTGAGAGATTTTGGTTGAAAACCTGAGTGATGAATGGCAGTATTCTGTTTACAGTCTTGAGAAAAAGTCAGGAACAACAGATATATAACTGACTGGCCTTTTCATGACTCAAACATCATAAATAATTATAGCTATGTGATTATTTGTTTCATTATTAACATTGTTTAAATTTAGGAAATTAGAAGGTTGGCTTATGAAGAAAGGAGGAAATATTAATAGATTTGTGCCAAAATAACTTAAACAAAACTAATTGTAGGAGCAAAATATTGACTTTAAATGGGATAAAATTAAATCTAAAAAAACTCAAAACTGAGAAAAACAGAAACTTAATTTTATAACTTTAAAATAAAGGTCTAAATAGAGTGGCAGAATCAATAAGAAAACAAAATCCCATAATATGGTACATATATTTTTAAACATCTAAAGAGGAGAGAGTGACAGAAACAGAGAGAGAGAGAGGTTTAAATGTCATTTACTATGCATCAGGTGAACCTAAAAAGTAGAAGTTACAATTATGATATTAGAGAAAGCCAAAAAAAATTTTAAATCATAATAACAATATAAATAAACAAGGAAATTGTTTATAGCATCTACAAAAGTTGTAAAGTTGATGATTTCTCAAAGTTAACAAATTTAACAAAAGGATTAGTAAAAGGAAAATTGAAGTGAATAAACTGCTAGAAAATCTGTGGTGAAAGACATATGCTAGCTTCTGAATAAAAAGAGGAAATAATATACATATTTCTCAGTACCATATGGAACATTTACAAGAATAAACTTTATACTAGAATATTGAAAAATTAAGACATCCTGTATAATTAGCATGTCAATGAACAAATCATAAAAATAATAACTATATAAAAGATGATAGTCATGAGATCATTCAAAAAAATTTCTGTAATGTAGCTAAGTAATCCTCAGAGGAAAAATGATATACTTAAGAACATAATTAACAAGAGAAAACAATTAACTGAATAAACAATTTTGAAATTGGAATACTAATGCATAAGCCCAAAATAAGCACAGAAAGTAGAAAATCTTAAAAATTAAAGGATCTATAGATAAATTAGAAAGCAAAAAGACAATAGGACCTATAAGCAAAACTAAAAGCGTGATCTTTAACAAAATTAATTTTAAAAGGAAATGAATTAATACAGTAGAAAGAGTACAAGGCTTGGAGTTAGGAAGGCCTGAATTCAAAGATAGCCTCAGATACTTATTAGCTATGTGACCATGAATAAGTTATTTATATTTTGTCTGCCTCACTTTTTTTATTTGTGAAATGGGGAAATAACAATTACTAACTCCCAAGTTGTTGGATCAAATGAGATGGTATTAATATAGCATTTAGCACACTGATTGGCATATGGTAAGTACTTAACAAATGCTTATTTAGTTCTATAACCTACCTTTAGTCAATCTGATAAAAAGTAAGAAAATAAAATTAATAAAACAAAAATGACAATATAAAATCATAACAAAAGTAAAGATATAAAAAGAATAATCTCATCTACTATATATAGTATATGTCATCAAAACTAAGAATTCAAAGAGTTAGAAAATAACCTACAAAAACAAAATACCCAAATCAACATAATATCAAATGCATATCTTAAATAATCAAATATCATAAAATAAATTGAACCAACTATAAATAAAATACTTAAGCGTTGGGAGGGATACCTCATTTTACTAATGGAATAATAAGAGAATTTGATCCAACTTTTAGGGAATATAATAATAAATATATATCCATTACAAATTCTCAAAAATTGAGATAGAAATCACTAATAAACTGTTTATGAAAGCTAGCAGGAAGACCTATATTCAACTAGCTATGTGACCCTGGGCAAATCACTTAACCTCTATTTGCCTCAGTTTTCTCATTTGTAAAATAGGGGCAATAATAGCATCTACCTCCTTGGGTTATTGTGAAGATTGAATGAGATAATAATTGTAAAGGACTTAGCAAGGTGCCTGGCACACAGTAAGCCCTATGTAAATGCTAACTATGATGATAATGACAAAAATACATCCTGACTACTAGGGAAAAATAAGACAAAAAACATAAACAAAAGTCATTGATGAATATCAAAACAATATTTTTTGAACTTTGGAAAAGAAGAATCCAAAGCTATAATTTTTCAAAAAAAAGCATTCACTACAAATAGATAGCTTTCCATTATGAATTCAATTAATATAATTCATCACATTAAAAAAATATGACCAAAATCAAGATTATATTTGCAATTACAGAAAAAAAGTCTTCTGACAATCAAGTTCTAAAAACCCTATAAAGCATAAAGGTAGAAATATTTTTTAAAGGGAGGAAAAGCATCTATCTTAAAAAAACATGCATTATCTGTAACGTAAAAAAAACTAGATACTTTCTCAATAAATAAAAGAGGACAAAATAAGCAATGCTTTGCTTCACTTTTCCTGGCTGTTATTTGATATGATTTTTTTTTAAATGCTAACAATAACATTTCCTGGAATCAAGAAAAAATGAAAGATATACAAATGGGCAAAGAGATAACAAAACTATGTCTATTCATTTCACGATATTTTACTTAATAAATTAGAAACTGAAACAATAATCCCTGAAGAGTAGCAGGATACAAAATAGAATTCTAAAAATCAACAGCATTTCTTTATAAACATTGACAAAATCCAGAAGGAAACAATAAAAAATTCCATTCAAAATTATGACTAAATAAGTAAAATATATAGAACTTAATTACGAATGTACACTCAATTCCTATATGGATACAATTTCAAAATGATCTTTTAAGAAGAAATAAAGAACATCTTAAATTAGAACACTAATGGATGTTTCGTGTTCATAGCTTTTGCTAATAGAATTTTAATAATATAATTTTTAAAACTTTTACCTCTCATTTCTCAAATATATAGAGCACTAAGTCAAATGTATAAAAATCTAAGTCTTCTCCAATTGGGAAATTGTAAAAAAATATGAACAGGAGATTTTCAGATGAAGAAAATAAAGCCATTGATAGTCATATGGAAAAATGCTCTAAATCATGACTTAGAGAAATGTAAATTAAAACAACTGAGATACCACCACACCTATCAGATAGGCCAATATAACAGAAAAGGGAAATGATAAATGCTGGAGGGGATGTGGCAAAATTGGGACACTAATGCACTGCTGGTGGAGTTGTGGTCTGATCCCACCATTCTAGAGAGCAATTTAGAATTATGCACAAATCCTTTGAAAACTGTGCATACCCTTTCATGAAACAATACCCTTACTAAGTCTGTATCCCAAAGAGATTGAAAAAAAGAGGGAAAGTACTTTTTTTTGTACAAAAATGTTTATTGCAGTTTTCTTTTGTTGGCAAATAAATGGAAAATGAAGGGTTATACATCAATTGGAGAATGGTTGTATAAACTGTGGCATATGATTATGATGAAATGCTATTCCATTATAAGAAATGGTGAGCAGCAGTGGTTTGAGAGTCAGGCCTAGATAGAGGAGGTTCTGGGTTCAAATGTGACCTCAGACACTTCCTAGCTGTGTGACCCTGGCAAGTCACTTAACCCCCATTGCCTTAGCCCTTACCACTCTTCTGCCTTGGAACCAATAAACCAATACACAGTATTAATTTCAAAATGGGAAGTAAGGGTTTTATTTTGAAGAAGAAGAAGAAGAAGAAGAAGAAGAAGAAGAAGAAGAAGAAGAAGAAGAAGAAGAAGAAGAAGAAGAAGAAGAAGAAGAAGAAGAAGAAGAAAGAAAGAAAGAAAGAAAGAAAGAAAGAAAGAAAGAAAGAAAGAAAGAAAGAAAGAAAGAAAGAAAGAAAGAAAGAAAGAAAGAAAGAAAGAAGGAAAGAAAGAAGGAAAGAAAGAAGGAAAGAAAGAAAGAAAGAAAGAAAGAAAGAAAGAAAGAAAGAAAGAAAGAAAGAAAGAAAGAAAGAAAGAAAGAAAGAAAGAAAGAAAGAAAGAAAGAAAGAAAGAAAGAAAGAAAGAAAGAAAGAAAGAAAGAGGAAGGAAGGAAGGAAGGAAGAAAGGAAGAAAGAAAGAAAGAAAGAAAGAAAGGAAGGAAGGAAGGAAGGAAGGAAGGAAGGAAGGAAGGAAGGAAGGAAGGAAGGAAGGAAGGAAGGAAGAAAGGAAGGAAGGAAGGAAGGAAGGAAGGAAGAAAGAAAGAGAGACATGGTGAACAGGATAATTTTGGAAAAATCTGGAAAGATTTACAAGAACTGATTCAAATTGAAGTGAGCAGAACCAGAAACACATTATACATGGTGACAGTATTTTTTTTAATGAACTATGAATGATCCGGTTATTCTCAGTAATGTAGTGATCCAAGACAATCCTAGAGACTTGTTATAAAAAATGTCATCTGCCCTCTAGGAAATAATTGATAGAGTCTAAATACAGACTAAAGCACTGTATTTCATTCTCTTCTTTTTTTGATCTCTATTCTACAATATGACTAATATGGAAAAATGTTTTACATGATTGTACATGTAAAATCTATATAAGGGAGGGGAGAAGAGGGCAGAGAGGGACAGAGGGTGGGAAGGAGGGAAAAAATTTGGATCATAGTCATCCTCCCCTTCTTCATGTTGATTCTATCTCTACAAGGTCTCTGGCATCTCTTCTCCTCTCTTCACTGGCTTAGTGGCACCATTCCAGCTCAGGTCTGAATCACATCTTCCCAGGTCCATTGTGATAACCTCTGAGTTGATCTATCAATCTCTAGTCTTCCCTCTCAGATCTAGTCACACATACCCTATCTCACATCAGTTAGGAGACTAATGATATAGTCCAGGCACGCAGTGATATAGGGTTAGTTTAGAATGGTTGCCTTAGAAATGGTTATGAAGGAAGACTCTATAGGACTTGGGAACTGTTTGGATGTTGAGGAGAGAGGAGTGGGAGTCTAAAATGAGTCTAAATGACTAGGAGATGTGACATGTTCCATCACTATCAGAAATAGGATAGCCAGGAGAGGCAACAAGTTTTCAAAGAAAAATGATGTGTTCTTTTGAGATATGCTGAGATACTGTGAAGATGAAAGGCAGTTGGAAATGCAAGCTTAGAAGTCAAGATGACTGGAGACTGATTTAGTTATATACTCTTAAGTTCAGCAAATGACTGTCTTTACAAGCTATCTTAGTTCTGGAGATCTATCCATTTTCTGAATCATCTTTGAAGATATTTATGCCTCGTGAAAGTATCTTATTATTTAAGGTGGTGAGTATCTTGGAAAGACAGTTGAAATGATAACTAAATTAATGTTTAAAAAAATTGAAAGACCTATAAGGATATCAGAGGCCTGATGTTGAAGTATATCTTCTGCTTCTTGGCAGAGAAGAATGGATGACAGATATTAAAAAGGTATACCTTTTCAAGCAAGTATGTTAGGTAAGCTCCATTAGGCTGCTTAGCAGGGAGAACAGGAAGGAAGGGGGTCCTCTGAAATCAGCTCCCTTCTTTCAAAACTGTTTCCTGGAGTAACATCTATTTAGTTCCCCCCTCATCTTTCAATATCACCCTCTAATACACAAGGTCTTTGAGTATTAATTGGTTTTGATTAATTTTACTGAATAGTTGTAAGAAAGGATATTATTTTATGAGGAGAGATGCTATTTTTATGAGAGGAGTAATAGTAATGATTTTTTTCAGTTTACAGATGTATATATGTACATATATAGGTGTATAATCACATATACATGGAGTATATAAACATATTTGTTCATACATATGTATATATATGGGCATATGCTCACATATTAGTATATGTATTTATATAAAATCTATACACTTATACACATACACTTGACATAGGTTTCATGTAATGTATACAATATATAACATGCATGTACATACCAAGACAGCACATACATGTGCATATATACAATTACACAATCATAAGCATATCAAATGAATAATACAGATGATACATTCCCAAGGGAGCTGGAAATCAGAAACAACACCCCCCTGAGGGTTAAGGGAGGACTTAATGAAGGAAGTAGCAATTCAGTGAAATTCTATAGACACTTATTTTTTTATACATTATTTTATTTGGTCATTTTCAAACATTATTCATTAGAAACAAACATCATTTTCTTTTTCTTCCTCCCCACCACCCCTCCCAATGGCGATGCGTGATTCTTCTGGGTATCACATGTGTCCTCAGTCCAAACTCTTTTCCATGTTGTTGGTATTTTCATTAAGGTGTTCATTTAGAGTCTTTCCTCAATCTTATCCCCTCCACCCCTGTAGTCAAGCTGTTGCCTTTCCTCAGTGTTTTTACTCCCTCCGTTTGTCCTCTGCTTGAGGGTAGTGGGTTTTTTTTTTCTCCTTGATCCCTGCGGATTGTTCAGGGACATTGCATTGACACTAATGGAGAAGTCCATTATGTTCAATTGTACCACAGTGTATCAGTCTGTGTACAATGTTCTCCTGGTTCTGCTCCTTTTGCTCTGCATCACTTCCTGGAGGTTATTCCAGTCTCCATGGAATTCCTCCACTTTATTATTCCTTTGAGCACAATAGTATTCCATCACCAACATATACCACAATTTGTTCAGCCATTCTCCAATTGAAGGGCATCCCCTCATTTTCCAATTTTTTGCCACCACAAAGAGTGCAGCTATGAATATTCTTATACATTTCCTTTTCCTTATTATCTCTTTGGGGTACGAACCCAGCAGTGCTATGGCTGGATCAAAGGGTAGACAGTCTTTTATCGCCCTTTGGGCATAGTTCCAAATTGCCCTCCAGAATGGTTGGATCAATTCACAACTCCACCAGCAATGAATTAATGCCCCAACTTTGCCACATCCCCTCCAGCATTCATTACTTTCCTTTGCCATCATGTTAGCCAATCTGCCAGGTGTGAGGTGATACCTCAGAGTTGTTTTGATTTGCATCTCTCTGATTATAAGAGATTTAGAGCACTTTTTCATGTGCTTATTAATAGTTTTTATTTCTTTGGCTGAAAACTGCCTGTTTGTGTCCCTTTCCCATTTATCAATTGAAGAATGGCTTGATTTTTTGTACAATTGATTTAGCTCTATATAAATTTGAGTAATTAGACCTTTTTCAGAGGTTTTTGTTATGAAGATTGTTTCCCAATTTGTTGCTTCCCTTCTAATTTTGGTTACATTGATTTTGTTTGTATAAAAACTTTTTAATTTTATGTAATCAAAATTGTTTACTTTACATTTTGTGACTCTTTCTATGTCTTGTTTGGTTTTAAAGTCTTTCCCTTCCCACAGGTCTGACATGTATACTATTAGTAATGATTTTTTAAAGGAAAGTTTTAAATGTTTTTAAATAACACATTTAAAAATAAAGACAGTAAAGAGTTAAATAAGGACCAGGAAACAGTACCACATAACCAACTATTTGCCAAATTGTGTCCATTTCTACCTCCACAGCATTTCTCAAATTCATGTTTTTCTTTCTTTCACTTAGTAACCAATCGAGCTCCTGCCCTCTTTACCTCCTTCATGGACTATTACAATAGCCGCTGCTGAGTAGGTCTCCCTGTCTTAAATCTCTGCCCTCCCAATCCATTCTCTACCTTAACTGCTGAAATGATTTTCTTAAAACAGAGCTAAAACCATGTTATTCCCCTACTCAGTAAACTAATTTCTCCCTATTATCTCTAAGATGAAAAAATAAAATATTGGTTGGGTGGTTAAAGATATTAAGTCAGAATTGTTGATGCTAATATAAACCCAAAGCTAAATTTTAAAAGATTCTAAAGCAGAAAATTAAATGTCAAAATTAAGTCAGAATTAAGATTTATAGAAAAAAAGAACAAGAGAAATAATGAAGGAAGTGACCAATAAAAATAACTATGGTTTATAAAACATGAAAAAACCATTAATGCAACAAACATCCAACTTATTACCAAGGAAAACAGAATTTCACACAATGCAACAGAGTTGGAAATACTCAATCAAGGATCACCCAATTATATAGACAACTGGAAAATAATCAGACTCAAGTGATGGACCTGGAAAATAGATCACAAAACATCAATATGAAATAACTTAGAGAAACAAAAGGACTTTGACTCCATATTTCAAGAAATTATTAAAGAAAATTTCTAAAAAATTCCCCCATTCAAATATAAATGATCCACAATAATCTCCCCTCCCTCCCTCCCTCCCTCCCTCCTCTCTCTCTCTCTCTCTCTCTCTCTCTCTCTCTCTCTCTCTCTCTCTCTCTCTCTCTCTCTCTCTCTCTCTCTCTCTCCCTCTCTCTTTCTCTCTCTCTTTCTTTCTTCCCATCTGTCTATCCATTTTATCTATCTATGTATCAATCTGGCTATCTATCCATTCATTCATTTATATATTTGAGGATAAGGACTATTTCAATTTTTATCTTTGAAATCTCAGAAACTGTCAGAGTACCTGCCCCCTTACTCCCATTCCCTGAGACCTCTATTCTCACTCTAATTACAGAGTATAGAGGATGGACATCTGAGAGCTCCTCCATTTAAGAAAGGGGGGCCCAGGGTAATCATTTCAACATTTCTTCCAGAGCTGTAGGAGTTCTTCTCTCACTTCACCCCCATCCTCTCCCCTTAGTTTTCAGTTTCTTTTCATACGATGTCTTCCTCCTTCAGATCCCGAGCTCCTCAGCAGCAGAAATTATCTTTTGCCTTTCTTTACATCCCCAGTGCTGTATGCCTATAGTCCCTGGCTTGTAGTAGGTGCTTAATCAAAAATTATTTTTTGATTGACTGAATTTGGTTAATACTGGTTTATGACAGTACTGGAGTGAACCTGGAGATTTCTGAAACAAAGGAGTGACTCTCTTTGCACCAAGCACATTTTTGGAAGCCTTTCTCTCATCTTCACAAAACAGGTCAGGTCCTGTGAACACAGCCAGCTCCTTATCATGAAAATAAGGAAAAACCTTATGGTGCTATATCCGGCTGCTTTGACCCAAGAGGCAAGTCTGCCCTCTTGTGCAACCACTTTCTGTGCACAAACCACATGTAAAATATCCCAGCTGCCCCAAGCATTAATTTTTTGTAATCGAGTTGAAAAAAAAAGTCAGCATTCTTGAATAAACTTCTTTTCCCAGCCTTGACATTTCTAGTCAATAATGAGAGTGGCTACTGTTTAATGGGGCATTTACAGTTGTTTTTAATCACTAAAGCATGTCATTTCAAGAACCTGCTTTCCAGCTAACCCCTGGCAGACACTCCACTCCTGATCTCAATTTTTAAAAAATTAATCATGTTGACTGAATCAGTGTAGCCTCCCACTGTAGCCCCCACTGTTTCCTTTTTCCTCTATCTCTCCATCTACTGGGGAGGAGTCGAGTCAAGGGTTAGGAAACTTTTAACTTTTTTTTTAAATTGTGGAAAACAAAACAAAACAGAAAAAAATAAAATAAGGCAAGAGTACTAGGCAGAGAGAAGAACCAAATAAGGAAAGTAAAACTCAAACTGAATAAAAAGAAATATTCTGGGAAACTGATTTGTGAGTCTGAACGAAAATGAGCTTACCTCCCCACATTTTATAAGGGAATTTGGTTCCTGCAAAATCAAAAATTAAAAACAAAAATCATTATTAGTGGCATTGTTATGGAACAAAGCACAGTCTAAGTTTAAGCACAGGGCCCAGAACAAAAACCCCAACGTGGCCTTTGATTCATCCTGGTTGGGCATGAGGAATAGTATTTTCAGCTATTTATATGCCCGCCTCCCCGGCAGTTATGACTTTAGATCTATTCCCAGCCTTCTGGAACTTTAAAGAACACTTGCTGTTCCAGTCTAAACTGAGCAAACTGATGAAAAGAAAGATAAGAGCCCAGCAAGTAAACAAACAAGGGTGTTTTTCTTTTTTTTACATGTCATTACCTGTGTTCCAGTTTTGATAGGGTGATAAGCCGTAGAATTTCATAACGAATGAAGCCAAACTCTTAAGAAGTTCATTTTAAATTCAAGACAGCCTGAATAGTTTTGTGGGCAGTTTTGAGCACAATGGCATAGAAAGAATGCTCTATCCTGCTGTACCCTGCCATGGCCAGCCTGGAAGTTCCACACTGCATGGATTATACTGGGGAGAAATTAATATATAAATATATCCCTGTAGCTTTCTTTTTCTTGGCTTTCTAAAATCATAAGTGGGTATTAATTTCTCTTGAGTTTATTAGTATTAAGAGCAATTAAAGTTTATTGAGCTGGGCTTTTTCAGGGAAGGAACCACACCCTGCTTTTAAAGGAACCCCTTTTCTACAGGGAATTAACCTTTCTCAGTCCCTGGGTAGGGCTTAGTCATCGCCCCACCCTACTTTAGGTCCTCCTGGACTGAAAAGACCAGCAAACTTTTGAGACTCACACAAAGCCCAGTGAGGAAGCCAAAAAGTAGACCTTAAAAATAGCTGGCATCATTCGTTTTTATTCAGTATTATAATTTCTAGATTTTCAATCTAGAAAATAGCCAATATGGGAACAATGTCAATATTAGAATGATAGATTTTGGTTTTCCCTATCTGCCAGAACCTTCTTTTACATGGATGTGATCAATTCTGGGGGGAAATTGATTTGTGGACATTTGATCCAACCACCTGAACAAATACAACAACTGTTGTGGAAATAATAATAACTAATCATTGTCATTTACATAATAACTGCTTTAAAGTCTGTAAAGCATTTTACCAAGATTATCTCATCCTATCCTTAATAACCACCCTAAGAAGCAAATGCTATTATTATGCTTTTTTCATAGATGAGGAAATTGAGGCAGGCGGGGGTTCCATGACTTGCTTAGGGTCACTGAGTCACTACATTTCTGAGGCTCCATTTGAATTCAAGTCATTCTGATTTTACATCCAGCTCTTTCTACTGAGCCACCTGGCTGACTCCAGGTGAACGCCTTAATGGCATATTGGGAAATACATTAACTTTAGTTGCTATTTTTCAAGTTAAAATAGATGGAGTGTCCAGAGGAATATTTGATTAAGAAAAGGTTTCAGAAGCACTATTTTTAAACTTCATATTTGGTATAGATATAGAGTATCTCCAATCCAGTAGAAATCAGCCTATAAAATGCAAATATAAGGGTGACAGAAACTTGAAAATTTCTATCAACACACACACACACACACACACACACACACACACCTTACATTCCAGTGTCATTTTTTTAAACTCTTACCTTCTGTCTTAGTATCAATTCCAAGACAGAAGAGCAGTAAGGGCTAGACAACTGGAGTTAAGTGACTTGCCCAGGGTCACATAGCTAGGAAATGTCTAAGGTTATATTTGAATCTAGATGCTCCCAACTCCAGGTCTGGTGTTCTATCCACTGTGCTACTTAGCTGTCCTCACAATGTTCATTTTAATGTCAAAATCAGAACTAATTTTTTAAAAGAAGAAATATAGTGTTAATTATTTCAAAATGTAAGACCTCTTTTGTAACTTTTTTAAAATTAAAAATTGAAACATTTCTTTTGAGGAACTAACTCACATATGTCAAATTATCAGAAACCAAACTAATAAAATTTGGTATTGGAATGGTGGCTCCTAATCGATAAGGATAGGACCTAAATTTGTGATTTCATTGATATAAGGAACTCCCTTCTATCAATGCATGAGGTACCTTTTCTGTAATTTAGAGTCTTCTAGAGCAATGAGGTTAAGTGATCTCCTCCCAAGATCATACAGACATTATGTATGTCAGAGGTGGCATTTGAACCCAGGTTCCTCCAACTCTGAAAGCAGCTCTCCATCCACTAAGCCATGTTTCATCAGCTTTCAAATTGTAACTGAGAAGTCATTTCATTTTGACATTTCAAAATATTTAATACATGAATGGCTAGAATGGTATTTGATGAAAAATCTCAAGAAATAGATATTTGCACTAGAAATTCATTGGTTTGTCTTTTAATATCCTTCCACAGAGCCAGCCAGTTTGTCTGGAGGAAAAGCCAATGTAAATTAAAAGAACTTTTTATTCTTTGGATTGTACTAAGTGGTACAATGGTACAATGGTACAATGGTGAAAATGTCAGACCCTGGTGTAATAAAGTATAAATTGGACTCTTGTCTGGTTTATAATATCTTAGCTTGAGGGGGCAACTATAAGGGTCTTAGATTCTTTTAAAACAAATATCTGGGCTCTGTTTGGCTGACCTGTTACGTTATTCTTTTTTCCAATTGAAGGTCTTTCCAATGAGAAATTGGAAATGGTGTCCCAATACTTAGCATCTAAGAACAAATTTCTTGTCTTTCTTGACAGCTGGTACTATATCAAAATATTTCTTCCCTAGAGGGCATCTCTCCATAAAAGTTAACCTCGGTGAACTGATGACATCGGAATTATAGGGAGCAATCCAGCAAAACAAAACTCTAACCAAAAACATTGATTTCCATTGTCCCCCAAATCTCCATGTTCCAAATGATGGTTTTTTAAAAATCCAAAAAAGAAACCAATATTCCTTTCTTATTTGCAGGAGAGACACAATAAAAAGTCAGTATGTTTTTTTTTAATAAATATAAACTCTTTGTGGATAGTTGGGGCAACTAAATAGAAATATGACTCAGTGCGGTTTTAACTCTGGCTTACTTTGTTGATGTAAATCTTAATGGCTTTAAACCTTCTTCAGAGTTCCCATGGACAGGCAGATTCAAATAAGATGAAAGACAGCAGAGAAATAAATGTAATGTCCTATATTCCAGTTCAAAAACGTCAACCGCACCAGTGCAAGATAGAAAATACATAGACACAGTCTCATATAAAAAGATAGGGATTTTTAATGGATTTCAAGCTCAATGTAAGTCACCATGTGACATGGCAGTCAAACAAAAAAAAAAACAACTAAATACCAAACCAAACTTTATTAAGAGAAATATAATATGAAAAATAAGGAAGTGAATGGCTTGCCATATATATTCTCTCATTTGAAGTATTTTGTCCAGTTCTGAATATCACATTTTAAGAAAAAAGAGCTGAAAGGTGACCAAAAAATAAAAGGTGGGGGACAACTCACTTGGTAGGATGACTGAAAGATAAGATGCTATTCAAAAGTCAAACTGAAGTAACTTGGGATATTTAGCCTGGAGGGGAAAAAAAAACTTAGGGAGAAACATATTGCTGGATTCAAGGATTTGGAGGTCTGTCTTATGGAAGAAAAATTAGATTTGTCTGGCTTATTCCCAGAGAATGACACTAGAGTAGAAATTGCAATGAGACTGATTTAGTATTAATACCAGAAGTAGAAAAAAAATAGAAAGAGAAAAGAGCAGAGGAGAGAAGAGGGAAGAGGATAGAAAAGGGGAGAGGAGAGCAGAAGAGATGAGAGGATGAGGGAAGGGGAGAGGAGAAGAGGGAAGAGGAAAAGAGGGAAAGGAAGGGGAGGGGAAAATAAGGAAAGAGAAGGTAGGAGAAGGGAGAAGGAGGGAGGCATGGGAGGAGGAGTGAGAAGGGGAGTAAGGGAAAGAAAAAGGAAAGGAAAGCAAAATAAAGCAAAGGGAGGAGATCCCTTAATAATTATAACTATCTAAAGTTAAATGGATTTCTTGGGGGTGGGGAGTAATGGTTCCCCCTCAATAAAAATGTTTAATCAGGTGATTATAAGCACTTACTGAAGATATGGTAGAATTCATTCTTGGTTGTGTGTACTTTCAGAGGCTTCTCTTCCTGCACTGAGATTCTATGATTCTAAATTCTGAGATCTAGTCTGAGAAAAGAGGTATAACCCCCAGATTATAAACCAGGTCCCTTGTGTACAAAGTACCCTAGGTTGAGGTTCAGATAAAAAAGAAAGATCAAGATTTTTAAGATTCTATTTGGACCACAGAAAAATAGCGGGTCAGTGCAGTAAGGAAAACAAAAACTTAGTTCCATTATCAAAGGTGTTTTGTTTTGTTTGTCATTTTTTTAGATAATCCACAGCAGCCTTGCAGCACCCAAATATCAGACCTGAGTACTGTGACAAGTGGTAGACTTCAGGTTCTACAGTTTCAAAATGTTTGTTCTTAAGAACATTTATCTAGAGTCAGAAGGGACTTTAGTGTTCATCCATTCCTCCTCTTGTTTTTATCAATGAGGACCCTGAGGCTCCTGGAGGGGAGAGATTTAGCAAAGACTGGACAAGTGGTAGATAGTGAAGCTAGAATTCAAACCCAGGCTCCCCTGACTTCCCATTTTCTCATGCTATGTCTTTTCTAACAAGATCATCTAGAAAGTGATGGGAAGAAAATTTTAATTAGCCACTCTGACTTTCTTGATCCTTTTGAAAATTAAACAGGGCCTCATTTCCAGGGACTGAGCCATGATAAGTATCCTGTCATCGACTAGGGATAGCATCTTTACTAAATGGAGTCATTGACAGATGGCAGATTATGACTCCACCAAACTTCTACATTGACAAGGAAAATGACATCTAAGGGAGTTTCCAAACCTTCAGCCTCACCCTTTTCAGGGTTGTACGCACTGTGTACCAAAACTAGAAATGCTCAATTGACTTTTCCTACCCTAGAGGTGCCCATGTCTGTAAATATGCTTCAGTGCTTCTGATTTTTTTCCCTTTTTTTCTCTTTTTGGCCAAGTAAAGCAATGAATGTATGAAATCAATAGGTTTTTTTTTGTTTGTTTGTTTTTGATAATGGTCACTTAATTGAACAGAACTGAATTTAATTGAAATGGGGAAAAGCTTACAGGAGGTAATTGGGCTCACCAGGATTCTCTGAGTGGGTGACTACTTCTTCTTCAATCCTACCCAGCATTCCAAACTGTTGAAGAGGAAACTTAGTACCTAATATTTTTCATTACTGCAAAAACTCCCCTTGAATCCCCAAACAGAAGAAATTGATGTGACCTTCCTACTAAGAGATCAAAGGGTCCAAGGTAAGAGCACCAGAGCTGGGAGCCTGGCTGAGATCCATTTCTGCCATTCTGGGTTTTCAGGCAAAATACCAAATCTTACTCTGTCTCCATTCTATAATGTACTTAAGAGATTTAAGATTCCCCTTGTTTCATTCGCTACTGCAAAATAGTTCTGTTGCCCATCCTTGGGAAAAGTGTCAGAAAGAGACTGGATATTATAGTGAATTTTATTTGTGCATAGTATGAATTAAATGTCCACTTCCAACTCTCAAAAAAAAAAGATTCTCCTTGTTTCAGAGGTGAAAATTCCTCTGAAAATAGCTACTAATTAACACCGTTGTTTTAGAGGCTGAATATAGTGGTGAAAAGTGCATGTTCAATGTTCAAATCCTACTTCAGCTAGTTAATAATTGTGCTGCCTTGGATTATTCACTTAACTTCTGCAAGCCTCAGTTTCCTCTTCTGAAAAACAGAAATCATATGATTAAAAACTTGAAGGGATCTGAGAGATGATTCATTTAACTTTCTTATTTAACAGAGAAGGAATCAAAGCCTAGATAATTTAAACTGAATCAATAGTCAAATAAATTCTGGTCTCTAATGCTCTTTCCATTACTAATGATTTTTGCACTACTCCATTACTTTATACAGCTGCTGAAAGGAAAAATAAACCTGGTCCTCTCAACTGGTAAAGTGTTTGTGTGTCCCAAATTACCTTTTATCTCTTTTGTAAGAGTCTTAAATATATTCATATATGAGAATGATCACTCCCTGACTTTAGAATAAAAGCTTCTCTTTTATTTTTTCCTCTATATCACAAGAATTGTTGATTAATTATATGTAAAGCACTGTGTAAAAATTAAAACAATAAATAGTATGTGCTTGTGGATGTTTTTATGTTTAGCATTCTTGTGCATGTAGTAAAAAATTGCCAAATCTAATTCATACCATGCATACCATGCATATATTTTTACTCTTCACTTCTATAGAGGCCCTAGATGTGAGCCATAACCTGAGCCTTAAGCAATATTTTTTTTTTAGTCTGAATGTGCAGAAACTTAAGGAAGAATGGATTCAGCTCAAATAGCATGCCTCATCTTAAACAAAAAAGGGTGTGTCATAGTGCCCAAACCCTATGGGCCCATCTGAGGAGTTCCTCAATGCTAAAAGGGTCATTTTATTAATTGTAAACAAGTTTCCATCTTTATGTCTTGGCACTGGCTGTCCACTATGCCTGGAATGCTCTCCATCCTGACCTCTGCCACTTCGAATCTCTGGCTTCCTTCAAGACTGTTCAAATGTCACCTTCAAGAAGAAAGCTTTTCCCAATCTTTTCAGCTACAAGTGCTTTCCCCTCTGAGGCTACAGTGTATTTGTTCTGTATTTATCTTGTATTAAGCCTATTTGTTTCTTTTTTAATTTTTCTAAATTTTATTCCAGATTTTAATATTTCTTTTTTGACATTTTATGGTCCATGCTTTCTCCCTTCCATTCCTCCCCCATCACCAAGATGGCAGGTAATATGATACATGTTGTACATGTGCAATCATATAATACACATTTCCATGATTATCATGTTGTGAAAGAAGACATAATGCTTATACTACAGAAAAATTCATGGAGGAATTAGAGAGAAGAATGTTATGTTTCAATCTATACTCAGACTCCATCAATTTCTTCTAAAGCAGTTGTATAAATCTGTTTGTGTACAGTACATATTATCTACCCCAATTAGGATGTAAGCTTCTTGAAAGCTCAGTCTTTTTGTTTTTCCATTAATCCTCTTGAGTTTAATACAGTAACTGGCACAGAATACATATTGAGGTAGGAACTGAACCTGTGATTTCATTGGCAAAGGGAACTGCTGAGTAAAAAATACCTACTAATATAGGTAAATATCTACTCTTCAACTTACAGTCTTTAATTTTATTTTTCTCTAGTTATGTGTAAAAACAGTTTTCAACATTTTAAAGAGAATTTAAAGTCTCATTCTCTCCCTCCCTCCCTTCCTCCTCAGATGGTAAGAAATCTGATTTATATTTATAATCATGTTAAACCATATTAATTCCTTTTGTGAAAAGATAGTCAAATAAAAATAATATTAAGAAAGAAATGTTTTTAAGTTTACTTTGGTCTGGATTCAGACTAGCAGTTCTCTCTCTGGAAACAGATGGTTTTTTATCATGAATCTTTGGGACTGTTTTAGATCATCATATTGCCAAAAATACCTAAGTTATTCACAATTCTTCATAATATTGCATTGCTACCACTGTGTGCAATGTTCTCCTGATTCTGCTTACTTCACTCTGCTTCAGTTCATGTAAATCCTTCCAGGTTTTTCTGATCTCTTCTTGCTTGTCATTTCCTACAACACAATAATATTCCTATATGTTCACATACTAAAACTTAACCATTCCCCAGTTGATAGGTAGCCTTTCACTTTACAGTTCTTTGCCCCCACAAAAAGGGGAAAGACCTATATGTGTAATATAGGTCTTTCCCCTTTTTGGTTTTTTTAAAAATTTATTTGGGATATAAACCCAGTAATGGTATCGCTGGATCTAAGAGCATGTCCTGTTTTATAGCTCTTTGTTCCAAATTGTTTTCCTGAATGGTTGAATCAGTTCAAAACTCCCCCAACAGTGCATTAGTGTCTCAGTTTTCCTATATCCCCTCCTTTTCTGTCAAAATAGCCAATCTGATAGGTATGGGGTGGTACCTCAGAATTGTTTTCATTTGCTTTTCCCTAATTTTGATTTAGAATACAATTTTTTGTGTGACCAAAGAGAGCTTTCATTACTTTGAGAACTGCCTTTTCATATCCTCCACCCACTTTCTTTATGTATTTGAGAAATGAAGTCTTTATTAGAAAAAATTGTAAAAAAATTTCCACCATTATAATTATTGCATATTACTCTCCATCCTATTCCCCTCACCTAGTTTTTTTCTTTTCTCTCTCCTTTCGTGTCAAAAGTGTTTAGCTTCCCATAAACCTACATGAATCATTAGCATTTCTATATTTACCTACAAAGTCCAACAGCAAAAGATAGAAAGAGAAATTCCATTTAAAATAAGTTGACAATATAAAATGCCTAGAAATTTATTTCCCAAGACACACACAGGAATGATATGAACACAATTACATAACACTTTTCACACAAAAATGTCAAATCTAAACTACAGGAAAAATACCAATTGCTCATGGGTAGGCCAAGCTATTATAATAAAAATTACAATTCTACCTAAATTAATTTACTTATTCAATCAATCAAACTATCAAAAATTATTTTATAGAACTAGGAAAAAGAATAACAATTCATCAGGAAGAACAAAAGGCCAAGAATATCAAGGGAATTAATGGGGGAAAATGTGAAGGAAGGTGACAGCATTGCCAGATATCAAACTCCATTATAAAGCACCAATCATCAGAACAATGTGGTATTGGCTAAAAAATAGAACGATGAATCAATGGAATAGATTAGAAACACAATATGCAGGAGGAAATGACCTTAGCAACTTAATATTTGATCTCAGCTTTTGGAATAAGAACTTATTATTTGACAAAAACTGCTGGGAAAACTAGAAAACAGTAAGGCAGAAATGAGGCATATAGTCCAATATCTCATACCCTATACAAAGACAAAGATCAAAAGGGATAAGTGATTTAGACATAAAGGATGATACCATGAGTAAATTAAGGGACCATAGTTTACCAGTCAGATCTGTGGAAAAGGAAAGAATTTATGACCAAACAAGAGAGAGAGAACATTATGAGATGTAAAATGAATAATTTTATTTATATTAAATTTAAAAGATTTGGTAAAAACAAAACTAATTTAACTAAGATTAGAAGGGAAACAACAAACTGGGGGAAATTTTTATGGTAAATTTCTCTGATGAAGGTCTAATTGCTCAAATTTATAAAGAATTAGGTCACATTTATAAGAATGTACAAGTGTTTCCCCAATTATCAATTGGGCAAAGGATATTACAGAGCAATTTTCAGATGAAGACATCAAAACTATCAATAATCATAGGAAAAAGTTCTAAATCATTCTTGATTTGAGAAATGCAAATTAAAACAATTCTGAATTACCTCATTCATACCTATCAAACTGGCCAATATCACAGTAAGGGGAAATGATATATGTTGGAGAGGATATGGCAAAATCAGGACAATAATGCATTGTTGATGTAATTGTGGACTGCTTCAACCATTCTGAAGGGCAATTTGGAACTATGCCCCAAAGGCTATAAAACTGTGCATACCCTTTGATCCTCTAATACCACTAGTAAGTCTATGTCCCAAAGTGGGGGAAAGGACCTACTTGTTCAAAAATATTAAATTGAGGGGATGTCTATCATTTGGGGAATGGCTGAACAAATTGTGATATATGATGGTGATAGAATACTAAATCTATAAAAGGATGAATGGGATAATTTCAGAAAAAGCAGGAAAGACGTGACCTGATGCAAAGTGAAATAAGTAGAACCAGAAAAACGTTGTACATAGTAACATAAATATTAAACAATGCTCAATTGTGAAAGACTTAGCTACTCTCAGCAATAAAATAACCTAGGATATTTTTGCCAAACTTATGACAAAGAAAACCATCCACCTCCACAAAAAGAACTGTAGGAGTTGGAATGCAGATCAAAGCATGGGGTTTTGGTTTTATATGAGTATTCTCTTACAACAATGACCAATATGGGTGTATGTTTTGCATGATAATACTTGTATAACCCATATCAAATTACTTACCATTTCCAGGAGTAGAAAGTAAAGGAAGGAAGACAATTTGAATCTTATAATTTCAGAAAATGTGGAAATTTGTTATTACATGTAATTGGGAAAATAAAATATCTTTTAAAAAAAGAAAGATGTTTAACTTCTGACTACTACATTCCCCAATTTGTCATCTTTTCTATCTTATCTTCTCTTATCCCCTTCCCCTCCTATTTTCCTGTAGAATAACATAGATTTCTATTCCCAATTGATTGTGTGTGTTCTTCCCTCTTACTGTAATGAGAGTAAGGTTCAAGTGCTCCCCTGCCCACCTCCCCCATTTTCCTCTCTACTGTAAAAGCTCTTCTATATAAGATAATTTACCCCATTCTTTCTCCCTTTACCCTTATCACAATGCATTCCTCTTCATCACTCCTTCATTTTATTTTTAGATCTCATCAATCATATTAAAATTATACACTTTTCTTCTGTCTACATATTCCCTAATAATGATAAAGTTCTTAGGAGTTATAAGAATCATATTACCATATAGGAATATAAACACTTTAACCTTATTGAATGTTCTTTTATTTCTCTTTCCTGCTTACATTTTTATTCTTTTCTTGAGTCTTATATTTGAGAGTCAAATTTTCCAGGCAGCTCTGGTCTTTTCATCAAGAAAGTTTGAAAGTTCTAAATTTCATTAAGTACTCATTTTCCCCCAAAAAGATTATGCTCAGTTTTACTGGATAAGTGATTCTTGGTTGAAGTCCTAGCCCCTTTGCCTTCTGAAATACCATATTCAAGACCTTCTAATCCTTTAATGTAGAAGCTACCAATTCTTGTGTTATTTCAACTGTGGTTCCACAATCTTTGAATTGTTTCTTTTTTGGTTGTTTGCAATATTTTTACCTTGACTTGGGAGTTCTGGAATTTGGCTATAATATTCCTGAAAGTTATCCTTTTAGGATCTTTTTCATGTCATGATCAGTCATTTCTTTCCATTTCTATTTTATCTTTTGTTTCTAGAATTTCAGTGCAGTTTTTCTTATAATTTTTTGAAAGACAATGTTTAGGATCTTTTTTGATCACAGTTTCCTGTAGTCTAATAATTCTTAGCTTCTTTTGCCTACATTTATTTTCTAAGCCAGTTATTTTTCTAATGAGATATTTCACATTTTCTTCATTTTTTCATTCATTCTTTTGACTTTGTTTGATTGTTTCTTGATGTCTCATGAAGTCATTATATTCTACTTGCCAAATTCCACTTTTTAAGATGTGATTTTCTTGAGTGAATTTTTGTACCTCCTTTTCCATTGGCCAGTTATACTTTTTAAAGAGTTCTTTTTCTCAGTGAGTTTTTGTATCTCTTTTTCCATATGGCCAATTCTGCCTCTTTTAAGGAGTTCATCTCTCCAGGTGATTCTTGTATGGTTCTCCCCCACCCATTTGACCAATTATTTTTACAAAGTTCTCTTTGGAGAATTTTTGTGCCTGTTTTCACATGATGAAATCAAAACCATCAATAACCACATGAAAAAGTGTTCTAAATCCCTCCTGATTAGAGAATTGCAAATTAAAACAACTCTGAGGTACCACTTCACACCCAGCAGATTGGCCAATATGACAGCAAAAGAAAGTGATAAATGTTGGAGGGAATGTGGCAAAATTGGGACATTAATATACTGCTGTGAATTGCTCCAACCATTCTTAGAGAGCGCTAAATGACTACCTGCCCATTGACCCAGCCATACCACTTCTGGGTTTGTGCCCCAAAGACATAATAAGGAAAATAACTTGTACAAAAATATTCATACAACACTTTTGATGGTGGCAAAAAAAATGGAAAATGAGGTGTCCATCAACTGAGGAATGGATGAATAAATTGTGGGATATGTTGGTGATGGAATATTATTGAGCTGAAAAGAATAAAGAAATGAAGGGATTCCATGTGAACTGGAATGACCTCCAGGAATCAATGCAGTACAAAAGGAGCAGAAGCAGAAAAACACTGTACACAGAAACTGATACATTATGGCACAATTGATTGTAATCTACTTTTCTACCAGCATTAATGCAAAGACCCAGGACAGTCCAGAGGAATTTATAAGAAAGCTATCTACATCTAGAGAAAGAACTTTGGAACCAGAAATGCATTAGAAAAATATATGCTCAATCATGTAGTGCAATAGGGATGTGATTAGCATTTTGATGTTAAAGGATCAGTCTACTACAAATACGAATAATATAGAAATATACTTTAACCAATGATACATGTATAACTCAGTGGAACTTCTTGTTAGCTTTGGGGGGAGGGAGCAGTGGAGGGAGGATTATGTATCATTGAACCATGGAGAAATATTCTAAATAAAAATTAAAAATTAAAAAAAGAATTTTTATGACTCATTTACCAATTGGCCTATTTTGTTTTTAAGGAATTATTTTCTTCAAATTTTTGTGCCTCCTGTTGACGTTTTTCATGATTTTCCAGTATCATTCTCATTTCTTTTCCCAATTTTCCTCCTATGTCTCTTATTTGATTTTTAAAATCCTTTCTCAGGGGGCAGCTGGGTAGCTCAGTGGATTGAGAACCAGGCCTAGAGACTGGAGGTCCTAGGTTCAAATCTGGCCTCAGCCACTTCCCAGCTGTGTGACCCTGGGCAAGTCACTTGACCCCCATTGCCTAGCCCTTACCACTCTTCTGCCTTGGAGCCAATACACAGTATTGACTCCAAGACGGAAGGTAAGGGTATATAAAAAAAAATCCTTTCTCAGATCCTCCATTAATTCTTTTAGTGTTTGAGACCAATTCATATTTTTCTTGGAGGCTTTAATGTTAAAGTTGATTCACTGTGGTGAAGGGAGTTCTGTTCCAAGCTTGAGGTTCTTTATTCTGCTGCCTTTAGAGCTAGCTCTGGGGATCTATAAGTTTTCAGTTCTTTCAAGGTAGTATGAGGAACTTTCAAAGGAAAATATGTTTAGTACTTTCCTGACCTATGCTCTGGTCTATGAGTAACCACAATTATTCTTTTCCACCTTGGGATTATCACTGGGGTCCCCAGCTCTCCTAGTGCTAGTGCTCCTTCTTACCCTGAGACCATGCCCTAGGACTACAATCTGAATCTGTATTTGGGCAATGCAACAAGAACCTTGAACCCAAAGCCAGCAAAGGGACCCCTGTAATATCCTTCTGAGAATTTTCCTGATACCCCTTTATTATCTGTGGCTGAAAAGCATGGTCCCAAGACTTATTTTCCTTGGTGGGACCTGCTTTGGCACACTGTTCTACATTCCACTTCTATTCTTTTGTGCCACCTTCTGGGTTGTTTGGGACTAAAAAGTTATTTCACCACATTTTTTGTGGGTTATACTACTTGAATTCATTTTAAGGTGTTCTATTATAGTTTTTTGGAGAGTAATATGGTAGAGACCAGGTGAATCTATATACTTTCTCTGCCATCTTGGCTCCATCCCCTGCAACTCAGTTTTAAGGAGTTGCCTAACTTGGGGTAAGTGACCTCAGCAAGACAGTCTATGATAAGCCCAAAGATCCCAGCTTTTGGGACCAAAATCCACTATTTGATAAAAATTGCTGGGAAAATTGGAAGACAGTATGGGAGAGATTAGGTTTGGATCAACATCTCACACTCTACACCAACATAGATTCAAAATGAGTGAATGACTTGAATATAAAGAAGGAAACTATAAGCAAATTAGGTGATCACAGACGAGTATACTTGTTAGATCTTTGGGAAAGGAAAGACTTTAAAACCAAGTAAGAGCTAGAAAAAAATCACAAAAATGTAAAATCAATAATTTTGATTACATCAAATTAAATTAAAAAGTTTTTGTACAAACAAAACCAATGTAACCAAAATTAGAAGGGAAGCAACAAATTGGGAAACAATCTTCATAACAAAAACCTATGACAAAGCTCTAATTACTCAAATTTATAAAGAGCTAAATCAATTGTAAAAAAATCAAGCCATTCTTCAATTGATAAATGGGCAAGTAACATGAATAGACAATTTTCAGGTAAAGAAATCAAAACCATTAATAAGCACATGAAAAAGTGTTCTAAATCTATTATAATCAGAGAGATGCAAATCAAAACATCTCTGAGGTATCACCTCACACCTAGCAGATTGGCTAACATAACAGCAAAGGAAAGTAATGAATGCTGGAGGGGTTGTGGCAAAGTCGGGACATTAATGCATTGCTGGTGGAGTTGTGAATTGATCCAACCATTCTGGAGGGCAATTTGTAACTATGCCCAAAGGGTGATAAAAGACTGTCTGTCCTTTGATCCAGCTATATCACTGCTGGGTTTATACCCCAAAGAGATAATAAGAAAAAATACTTGTACAAGAATATTCATAGCTGTGCTCTTTGTGGTGGCCAAAAATTGGAAAATGGGGGGATGCCCTTCAATTGGGGAATGGCTGAACAAATTGTGGTATATGTTGGTGATGGAATACTATTGTGCTCAAAGGAATAATAAACTGGAGGAATTCCATGTGAACTGGAATGACCTCCAAGAATTGATGCAGAGTGAGAGGAGCAGAACCAGGAGAACATTGTACACAGAGACTGATACACAGCGGTACAATAGAATGTAATGGCTTCTCCATTAGTGGCAATGCAGTGATCCTGAACAACTTGGAGGGATCTATGAGAAAAAACACCATCCACACTCAGAGGAAACACTGTGGGAGTAAAAACACCAAAGAAAAACCACTGCTTGAATACATGGGTCGAAGGGATGTGGTTGGGGATATAGACTCTAAATGAACATCCTAATGCAAAAACCAACAACATGGGAATAGGTTTTGATCAAGGACACATGTAATACCCAGTGAAATTGTGCATTGGGGAGGGGTGGGTGGGGGAGGAGGGAGGGAAATAATATGATTCTTGTAACCAAGAAATAATCTTATAAATTGACTAAATAAATTAATTTAAATTAAAAAAAAAAGAGTTGCCTAGAATGTTGAGAGCTTCTTCATTGTTTACATTTATCCAGGGCCATAGGGCAGGTGGGTGGTTCAGTGTATAGACCACTGACCTTGGGATCAAGAAGACTCATCTTATTGAATTCAAATCTGATCTCAGACACTTAGTACCTCTGTGATGCTAGGCAAGTTGCTTAATACTGCTTGCCTCCATTTCCTCATCTGTAAAATGAGCCAATCAATTCCACAGTCATTACCAAGAAAATCCAAAATAGGATCATGAATAGCCACAACTAAATAATGAAGATGATGTAGCCATGAGAGGTAGGACTTGAATCCAATTCTTCCTGGCTTCAAAGCTAGCTACTACACCATATCTATGAGGTCCATAGTATGTAATTAATAAATGGCAGTTGATTAATAAAGATCTATATAATAGCCTTCTAACTAGTTTGAACTAACAGCCTCTGAGAAGTCATAAATCACAAAAGACCTTTGAGATTGAAAAGAAAGATTTCTTATCAGGAATTCCAGACTAGAGGGTACCTCTAGTATAATGATTTGAAAAGATTCCCAGAAAAAGGACAAGAGGAGCATTGGAAAGGCAGCTTCCCTGGAAGACTTAGAAGCCTCTTACCTTGCCATTCATTTTCCTTTCTCTGGCCCACCGCTGAGCTTAAGAGAAGCCAGCAGAATGACTGAATTCTGGCTTAGAGAAAATGAGGAAACTGCTCCACTCTCCATTCTCCATTTTGTATTGGTTCCTGAAGCAGTGGGTAATAAGACAAATTACTAACATTTGCTTTGATATTTGAAAGTTTGCTTACTAGAGATTTACTTTTTTCTTTAAAATAATGGATCAATAAAAATAATTGTTTTCCTACATGAAGTATAAGAGACTTGAAGGAAAATCTGTATATCTGAGCTATATTTTACTGGTTTAGCAATGAACAGATTGAAGGGGGAGGGCTTGAAACATTTTGTGAATATTATTTGAAATTTGTATTTTTAAGGGTCATGACTTTTTAAAAGTTTTTTTACTGGAGACTTCACCTAGCCTAGACTAATCACATTATCTCTAAGTAAATTGGTCCAATTGCATTACATACTGTGAATTTTAGATTACTCCACCCTGCTTAGTCTTTAGAATTCTAGCAACCAGGAATGTATACACCCCCACTTAAGGATTAACTGTAGGAGAGGATGGCCTATGACCAACATGTGCTAGCAAGTGACAAATCAGAAATAACTGACAGACCTCCTGGGCTGTACTAAGCCAAGCTTATGCTACCATTGGTATATGTGAGACGCAGGAAGTGATATAAAGAACAGCCTCTTTATTTCACATGACTTCCTCTCTTTCTCTGCAGTATTGGGAGTTCGCTAGGCAGTGTTGGGAGCTCTGGGCAGCGTTTTGGTGTACTTGCAGGTTTTGGTTCCATAGCATGGTTTAGGTGAGGTGTCTTCCCTGAGAGATCTTGGTGAGTGGTAAGGCTGCTGATTCCTCCTTTCCTTGACCTCCTGAAAAGGCACTATCCTGTGAGGAAGCCCCTCATCTTGGAGTAGATGTCCTGGCTGGAAGCTGAGCTAGAATTAATCTTCTGAGAAGGCCCCTTGGCTGAGGCCTCTGAACTCCTTTTGACTTACTCCAGGCCAGAGAAAATCTCCTACCCTTAACCTCTTCTCCTTCTTAATTTCTTCCTTTTATTGTAATTAAACCACCATAAAAATCCAAAAATGACTTGAGTATTTATTGGGATTGAATTTAAATCCCTGGCAAACACTAATAGAATATATTCAGTCAACAACCCTAATTTTAACCTTAACAATACATAAGAAGGTTACTAGGAGGGAAAAATAAATCTGCTCTTCTCAGCCAATAGTGCTTACCCATCCAAAATTACCTTTTATCTGTTTCATAAGAATCTCAAAAACATTCATATATGTACATTTTCTCCCTGACTTTAGAATGTACTGAAGTCCAGGGGCTTTATTTTGTTTTCCTTTATCCATTAAAGAGAGAAGGAAAGGGGAGCAGAGTCCTGAGCCTACCACAATGATCTCTCAACATTATTACTATTGTGGTTCTTGTTTCTTTACAACCCGCAAAACAGAGCAGTCGATGTAGCTGAAAATACAGAAGAAAGAAAGAAAAAACCTCTTGATGGCAAAATAAAATGTAAAAGACCAATAGAAACCCCCAAATAAAGCCAGATGTTATTCCAGCCCACCTACCCTCTAGTCATCCCCCTTGAAAAAGATAAAAAAGACTCAGTCTTCGCATTCCTCGCATTGTACCCACCTGGGCAACTTTGGAAGGAGGGACTTGTTAACAGAAGGACTAATGTTCTCAAGTCTTCCTCTGGCCCAGGTCCCATATCCTAGACCCTCAGAATTTGCCCATTGTGGGGATGGTTCAACAACACTGAGTCACTGTAAAAGACCTTTTGAAAGAAATTTGCTTACCCTCCTAAAGTGAACTACCTTCTCCAAGGTGCCAAATTGGCAATCATTATTCCCATCAGCAATGCCTTCCCTACCCCACAAGCCCACAATTTAGTCCCTGCATGAGGGAATTCAAGAAGCTAGTCATTCAAAATATATCCACACTTCCAATTTCTTGGCCAAGTTGTTTCTGGTTCCCATATTTAGTTCATACTCCTTGACAGCAAATTCAGCCCTTAAGGTTGAAAATCTTTTCAGTTGTATACTTATAAACTAGACCCAACTGAAGACTACTGACATTTGACCTGTAGGATTCTCCATTAATCAACTTTGGTAATGAGAGTTTTTCCCCTTCCTTTTTAAAAAGCCCTACAAGGAACAGATGTATAGTAATAAACTTATCTTCTAATTCCTAACGATTAAACATTGTGTCTTTTTTTTTTTGCATTTAAATGTACAAGATTTTCCATTAGGGCATTCTGTTGACTCTGATAACAATTTCACAATCATTAAGTTTATTTCCATGACTATTTGTTAAAAGCTAATAGGAAAAATAATAGAATCTAATTGGAAAGCAAAGCAAACACAGCAGAGCCCTGAATGTTTCAGTTAATAAGCAATAGAGTGCATATTGATTTCATTTTATAAACAACATTAATCCTCAATAACAATTAGGGTGCAGACAAGGTGCTTGTTTAAGTTATCTGATAAGACAGGTTCATACATTTGGAGTATTAATCTGAAAAGGATATTAGCATTCAGGAAATCATTGATCTGTTCAGTAAGAGTGCTGCCAATGAAAACGCCAACCCAATTCTCTGCAATTAAATTACTTTTCATTTTCTCTAGAGAACCTATAGTGTACAAATTTCTTTGATTGGAAGAAGAGGGGAAATCTCAGTCAGAAGAAAGAGTCCTACTTAGACACCTTGGTTTTAGACATTTAGAAATTAAGATTAAGCCTTTCACATGAGACTGGCATTCTGGAGCATGTATCTAGCTTTATGAGAGAGAGACAGAGACAGAGAGAGACAGAGAGACAGACAGAGACAGACAGAGACAAACAGAGAGACAGACAGAGAGATAGACAGTGACAGAGACAGACAAGCAGACAGAGACAGACAGACAGAGATAGACAGAGACAGACAGAGATAGAGACAGAAACAGAGACAGCCAGACAAAGAGAGACAGTCAGAGACAGAGAGACCGACAGACAGGGACAGAGAGACAGAGAGAGAGAGAGAGAGAGACACAGAGAGAGACAGAGAGAGACAGAGACAGAGACAGAAACAGAGATAAACAGAAACAGAGAGACAGAGATAGACAGAGACAGACAGAGATAGAGACAGAAACAGAGACAGACAGAGATAGAGACAGAAACAGAGACAGACAGACAAAGAGAGACAGACAGAGACATAGACAGACAGAGACAGAGAGAAAGACAGGGACAACAAGACAGAGAGAGAAATAGAGAGACAGAAACAGATAGAAGGAGGGAGAGACAGACATACAGACAGAGGGAAGCCCTTTCTAGGAGCATTTTTGTTAAAAACACACAAATATAGCAGAAAGCAGAACCAGAAACCAACCCCTGGCAGTGTGAAGGCAAATGATAGTAAGATTCTGAAATGACTTGAATGGTCAATAGTGGGTCAATAGTTGGTGATGAATAGTGGGTGTTCTTTGTACTAAGTACTTTGGTGCTTTGTATCAAAATGAAATTATTATGTTTGTGTCAATGAACAGTATGTCCAACTGTGGTTGATCAGACCGATATGAGCTTAGAAAACTCCACCACAGGTTGGGCAGAAATAGCCCATGTGAAATGTGCAATCACCTACATCAGAAGCTAGAAAATGTTCTTCATTTTGTCTTTTGGTAAAAGTACACATATGTCCAGTGATTTTTCTCTCACCCTTTACCCTGGGTCTGTGGAATGATCTTGAAAGTCACAATGCTTCCATTAAAGTGGAGCACCAGTAGCCAAAAAGAAAATGATACGAATGCAGTGAGTTGTATTTAAATTTCTTCATTATTCTCATGTCTCATTTTCTTTTAAGTCCCACCATTGTCTCTTTCTGTATTTGACCCTGGAGATCATAGCTAATTTTCACAGTTGATGCTAGATGAAAGTAAGGCTACAGACAGTGATCCATTTTTGCTGGTGCATACATATTTTCATTCAAGTAGTATTAAATTTAAAAATGAAACATACTAACTTGGCAGACATATGAGCAAATCTGAACACTATCGTAGCAAGTCTAGCAAATAGGTAAGCAAAGAAAATAGGGTAGGCAGGGGAAAAAACAGAAAACAAATCCCTTAGCAACCAGATATGCACCCAGTTTTTTCATGAGTTTTCCCAAGGCAAAGAAATAAAAATTAATTGAGTTGTGCAATAGTGACATAGTGTAAATGGAGGAACAAAAAAAAAACAACTTTTTTAAAGGTTAACTGCTTTTACCTTGGATCCCCAGCTTACTTTGGTCATCTTCCCAGAGTACTCAACTGACATTGATTTCAAGGCTGGTGAATATTTGCAGAAGGTATTTTGGTAGATTGTAACATTTGGTATTTGCTAAATCAATTTGTGATCACTTAATGACTCAGTATCATAAAGTGAAATGATCTGTGAAAACTTTAAATTTGAAAGATATCTTTTTTAAGATCTCAGATTGTTAGTATCATCCATGGCGCCAGGCTGCAGGTAAAGGGCTGAACTGGAGCTATAAATCAGTTAGTATTTATGCATACAGGTAACTTGCCCTTTGGTTTTCTTTTCCAAAATGAGTCAAAAGAGCCAAATGGTGGGGAGTTGCATGTACGGGAATTCTTTGATTTTTGTCTCTGTTCCAGAGGGTGTATTTTAAAATACATTTAAACCCACTAAAGTTAATGGAAAATTGTGAGTAATCAGCACTGAGTAATAGTATATGTTAAATCTACAAAACTTTGTGTCCCTATCAAATATCAATACTCCCACCTAATTACTTTAGGAAGTCCCCACTATCTCTAGAGACGGCACCAGTTCCAAAATTAAGAATCTTGGCTGATTTTCAATTTAGCAAGCATTTGTTAAACATATGCTATATTTGTTTGTTTTTAAATCCTTACTTTCTGTTTTAGTAGCAATTTTAAGACAGAAGCACAGCAAGGACTAGGCAACTTGGGTGAAGGGTCACACAGTTGGGAAATGTCTGAGACCAGATTTGAACTCAGGTCCTATTTAATCCAGATCTGGAGCTCCATCCTTATACCCCTAAGCATATGCTGTATGTAAGTCACTGGGAATACAAAAAAGGTATCCACCCACACTCAATATTCGCTCCTTGGTAAGCTTGATTTATTCCTTTGTGTTCAAGAAAATGTTAACTCTACCCATTGACTATCACAGAAGAGAGAAAATTCTAACATTACATATAGCCTTCTGGATTTGGAATTGAGTTCAAATGCTCTCTCTACCACTGACTACTTTTTTGATTTTGGGTCTCTGTTTATTTTTTTCCCTTTCATTTGCAAAACACTTTATACATGATGTATCACTTAGTCCTTACAACAACCTTGAGAAGTAGATGCTGTTATCATCCCTATTTTACAGATCAGGAAGCTGAGGCTGAGATAGTTAAGTGAGGCCAAGAGTCACACATTTAATTAGTGTCTGAAGAAGGATTTGAACTCACGTATTCTTGACACCAGTGTTCTCTCCAGTATGCAACCAAACTTCTTCTAGCAAGTCTAGTTTCATCATCTGTAAAATTAGAGGTGGGGGTTGATTAGCTGACCTCTGTAATCCCAGTCATTTTAGTCATATCTGTCTTTGTGACCTCATTTGAAATTTTCTTGGAAAAATACTGGCATGATTTGCCATTTCTGCCACATTTTACTGATGAGGAAACTGAGACAAAGAGGGAGAAGTGACATGCCCAGGATCATACAGCTAGTAAGTACTTGAGGCCAGTTTTGAAGTCAGGAAGAGAATTTTTCCTGACTCCAGGCATGGCACTGGCATGGCACAAATTCTAAATCTGTGAAGATTTCTCTCTATAAACTATCAATTATAGACCTTCTTCTTTATCATTCACCAACACTGGGATGAATTTTAAAAAAAGAAAGCTTTGTCACTGGTCCTGGTTCTACCCCTAACCTGTCATCTCTAGCCACCATTCTTTCCCACATATGCTAATGGTAAGGAACGCTAAGATTCTAATACTCTAGTTTCCTTTCCCCCATTTTTGGAGTTTGGCCAGTGTGTGAGCAGAGCAGGCAGTAGTTTATGCAAAATACATAGAGGATGACAGGGGAGTAAAAAAATTCCAAGAAGAAGAAAGCCAAATAGCCACAGGTGGTTGTCTGAATTGGAACAGGCATGGATAGATTTGTGGTTTCTGGCTCAGATCCCTCCCAGCCTTAGTTAGAAATCTCCTGAGGCTGTCATTTCAGGGAGCTTCCCACCTCACCCCTCACTCTTTCTAGCTCAAATAACTTGGCAATTTGTGTCCATTCAATTCACGTGTGTGTGTGTGTGTGTGTGTGCGCGCGCACGTGTGTGTGTGTGTGTGTGTGTGTGTGTGTGTGTGAGTTTGTGTGTTTGGGGAGGTTAGTATAGTAGGGTAATGAGGGGCTCCTCTGATCCCTTGAGTCCCCTTAATCCACCTGGAGACATTACAGAATGAAAGAGCTTGTGGTCACAGAGACACTGGCTTCCAAAGATGCACCTTTTTTCTAATTAGAGTAATCACATGTGTGACTAGTAAAGAGTGTACTCATTTTGAGAGCAATTTTTTTTAAGAGCACCTAGTGAGTGCTCAGAATTAACTGAAGCACTACAAGCACTATTAGGAACATAAGATAAAAGCAATGTCTTCAAAGAGTTTGTGGTCCAGTTAAGGAGACAATATATATTCAAGTAAACAAAACTTTATTGAGTTTGTTCTCTAAACAAGTAAATGTGCTAAGAAATAGATTGAACAGTCCCTTTCCTCTATTGGCTTACAGCGTAACAGACATGAACACATTGAACAAGGAAGAGAAGGGTACGAGACTGAGAGAGTGTCTTGTCCATATAGGTACCTAATTTTATTTCTTTTTTTGATGAATGAATAAATGGAGTGCCTTATGCATGGTCCAGATAACCCGTGCTGTAGGAGGCTTTAGAAAAGAGAGGGGAAATGGTTAGGAGAACTTCATGGGGGAGTGAGAACTTGAAATGGACCCTGATGGATGGATATAAGAGGCTATTTAGCCTCTGTATGATCTTACGGAAATCACATAAACCCAGTAGGAATCAAATTTCTTTACTTGTAAAAATAGAAGGCTGCACTAGATGACCTTTTAAGGACTTGTCAGCAACTTATTTGTAATTTATAGTTTTAAAAGTGTTGTGAGGCAGTATTCACCGAAGTGGATAGAGAGCCAAGCCTGGAGTCAGGAGGCCCTAGGTTCAAATCTGACCTCAGATACTTCCTAGCTATGTGACTCTGGGCAATTCACTTAACCCTAATAACACTTCTGTCTTAACAATTGATTATGACACAGAAAGCAAGGATTTAAGAGAGAGGGGGAGAGAGAGAGAGAGAGAGAGAGAGAGAGAGAGAGAGAGAGAGAGAGAGAGAGAGAGAGAGAGAGAGAGAGAGAGAGAGGGAGAGGGAGAGGGAGAGGGAGAGAGATTGCCAGGGAGGACAGAGAAATTATGTTTACTGACCATAGTCACACAACTAGTCTACATTAGAGCAAAGATCTGAACTCAGGTCTTCCTTCATGGTTAGCCCAATATCTATCATTATGCTTCCCAGCGGACCAATAAAGGGCAATCTGAAGTTAAGGAGGAATTGGAGTAAAATTTTTAAAATAGGTGTGCCATGTGCCAAGTAGGCAATAATAAATATTTATTGATTAAATTTCAAGGATTAGCAACTGACTTGATTAGCATAAAGGGCTTCTCTAGAGAAGTAATTGGAAATCATTTTGGATGGCCATCATGCATAGACATGTAAAGAGTATGGGCAGGGTGTGCCTGAGTATGCCAGCACCCACAGCTTACACTTTAGGTGCTGATGTTTGATTTGCTTTGCATGACAGTTTTACTGTTATAAGCAAGAATTCTACTAAGGGCATGAGAGTAATTGGGAAGTAACAATGGTCAAACAAAAGAAAGGAATAACAATTTAGCTTTTGAAAAGGAAGGAGGGAAGAAAATAAGTTTGGATGGGGAAGGGAGCATGGTTGTGTACTAGCTGGGGATCGGAACCAAAGCTTGACAGGTCTAAGAGAGGAAGGGAACAGATAAATAGAAGCACCACTTTCTATCCCAGGCAAAGCTGCTCAAGAGAAGGTGAGGTTGGATCAATGTCCAGAGCTGAAATGTAAAGAGGAAATCCCCTCCAATCTCTGGTTTTGGTTCTCTTCCCTGGATGGATATTATCTTGATCCCCTTAGTACATTTTGAAGAATGAGATGTTCAGTTCTTCTAAATTGATAAAATCTATTTATTGTTTGGAGATTCGGGATTGGTAGTTTTAGGGAAGAGGGAAAATTAGAAAGTCCCTCTTTCTATTTCAACTGAAATCCCCTTTAGGAGTTGAGGGCTCAGGTCTGGGGACCTGGGTCCCTGAGGACATTGTGGAGTCAGGCTGGTATAATTTCCAAATAAAGAGAGATATAGCTTTTGAAGATGTCAATGGAAAATCTTCTGAGTGGATAGTCCCTTGTCTTCCCAAAGGGAAAAAGTCTCTATCCACCACTATTGAGGAAAGATGGCTAGTCTGAGTCCTTCAGATTGATGAGGGATCACAGCAGATTAAGCTCAGTGAGATGATCTTCTGCCTTTAAGTTCAGAAGGGAAAAAGAGCTCCTTTCCAACTGTCCATATGCTTTTCTTGACTAGAGGTTCTAGTCCCATCCCCTGTTGTCAGCCAAATTTCCATTTCCTTCCTGCATGAGGTTTCCTTGTAAATCAAGTCCTTGCAGTGCATTCTGTATCTCACTTATCCACGGTTGTCCATGGAAGGGCAAATGTAGCCCCTGCATGATATTGCAGAAATCACTTAAACTCTCTAGAAATCAAGTTTCTTCTTATTTGTAATTTATAGTTTTAGAGTATTGTGAGGCAGTTAGGTACCACAGCATATAGAGAGCCAAACCCAGAACTGAGAGGACCAGGGTTTAAATCTGGCCTTAGATATTTTCTGTGTGACCCTGGGCAAGTCATTTAACCCTGGCCCTTATAGCTCTTCTGTCTTATAACTGATACTAAGAGAAAAAGCAAGGATATGAGAGAGAGAGAGAGAGAGAGAGAGAGAGAGAGAGAGAGAGAGAGAGAGTCATGAAGGACCCAGGGATAAATTGGGTTTCTAATGCTACTTATAGGACTACAGAAAATGTATTTTAATTTCTCTGAGCCTTAGGTTCCTTATTTTCAAAAAGAAAGATAAAACATTTGTTTGTATAGCATATATTATCTATATACACATATGCATATGTAGGCTCATGTATGTAAATATATTTATATACATAGCCACAAACAAAATGTTCATGCAATTAAAAGCTATTAAATGATCTCTGGATTCTTTAACCTATTAGTAGCAATATACAACTTTTGAAAAAGCTTTTCCATCTTTTGGGTTTATTACTATGAATAATAATAAAAATAATAATTAACTGAGGACTTAATATATTTCAGACACTTTGCTAAGTATACTACAATTATGAGGAAAGTAAGGCCAACTAAGGTTTAATGACTTGCCCAGGGTCACATGGCTATTAAGTGTCTGAGGCAAGATTTTAACTCAGGTCTTCCTGACTTCGGGTTCAGTGATCTATATGCTATGGTGCTACCCAGCTACAAATGAAATAGGATCAAAGATGTAGGAATAGAAGGCACCAAGGAGTTCATCCATCCAACTCTCACTTTTTAGCAATTACATCATTTTTCTCAAGGTTATTCAGGTAGTAAGTAGCAGAGCTAGAAATTGAATCTTTGTCATCTGATTATATTCTACCATATAACAGATTGCCTCCCCAAATAACTAGAATTTTTTAAGGAGTATAATTATTTTTTTTAATTTGTACACATGCACATGACAAAATCATCCATCTTGTTAGACCCTCCTTAGCCATGTTGAAGGTTAATAGCATTTAAAAAAAAAAAAACATTGATAGGGGGCAACTGGGTGGTTCAGTGGATTGAGAGCCAGGCCTAGAGGTGGGAAGTCCTAGGTTCAAATGTGGCCTCAGATACTTCCTGACTGTGTGACCCTGGGCAAGTCACTTAACTCCCATTGCCTAGCCGTTACCACTCTTCTGCCATGGAACCAATACACAGTATTGATTCTAAGTCAGAAGGTAAGGATTTAAATAAATACATGAATAAATAAATAACCATTGGCCTTTACATATACCCTAATATCAAAAATGTCTCCCACTGTTTTAATAGGTAAATACAATAAGATCTCATTTTATGGGAACTTAACACATGCAAGTTCAGGGATATGTTGATAGGCATTCGAAAAAAACAAATGGAGAAAGTATGTAAAATAGATATTTTTAGTTACCTGCTAAATCTGCCATTTTCCCCGAGACATAAAGTCTCACAGCAATTCACCCAATCATATTCATTCTCAGCCCCAAAACATTAGTGTGAATCTTTCCATTGTTTTGCCTCAAACATTAGCTGCTACATCGCTCTTTGCCCAGAGTTCTCTTCTTATAACATGTTAGTCACGTTCCCATTGGAACAGTGTGTCTCTTTGGGTCATTAACACTATTTGGTTATTAATAACAACCCCAGAGCTCAAGAGCAATGCTGGTAGCTTTTATAAGTCTAAAAGTTCCTAGATATACTAATATGAAAAATACTTAGTAAATAATGGGATTCACTGTTATACATGATTTTCAACATACAGGAGAGATCTTGGAACATATTAGTCACAGAAAACAAACATCCTACTGTAGTTTCTCTCAAAATGTGCTGATTTCATTAAATTCTTCGGCTACTTTCTATTCTAATTGGTACAGGTCTTTGGTTTCCCTCCTCATAGAACCAGATTTGGGAAAATGATTGTCAGTATCAATGTCTATGTCTGTGAATCTATGCTAAAAAATTTGCTTTCTTTAATTAAAAATCAGACAGTTTTTAAAACATCCCTGGAAGTGACACCTAAACCCTCTGACACCTAAACCCTCATGTCTAACCCTTATCCCAATAGAGCAGAGGACAACTAGGTAATATAGTAGATAGAGTTCAAATCCAGTCTCCAACACTACCTGTGTGATCCTGGACAAGTCACTTAACCCTATTTGCCTCAATTTCCTCATCTGTAAAATGAGCTGGAGAAGGAAATGGCAAACCACTCCAGTGTCATTGCTAAAAAAAACTCTGAAAGGGGTCATGAAGAATGTGATGTGACTGAAAAACTACTAAACAACAAAATGAGATAGAGCTCCTAATGTTTTCCTCTGGTGGCATGGAGTTCTTGAAGTCTGAAAAATAGAGAACAATCTGTGGTTCTCCAAGGCTGAAGGTACAGACTCAGTGAGGAAATTCTGATTGCCTCCAGAGAGTAGCCAGGTTATTTAAAACATTGAAGTATTGAAGAAGAGTGTGGGAACTGGCCATCCAGACCTCAAACATATTCTTTAAAATGGGGAATGGCTTTTCAGCTCCTTTCCCCAGTCACTAACATTAGCCCTCACCTTGTGGATGACAGAGCAAAGGCTTTCCTTTCACACACCTACAGTTCCCCACCCTTCTTAATCTGATTTGTACTGTGAAAGACAGCTCCAATTTTCTCACTTTTTCCTTGCTCTGAGAGCTTATCTCTTAGACAGTCTTAAGAGCCCTGCAGGCTATTTTAGGAAGGCTATTGCTTAGGTTTCTTGTGGGGGAAAGTATCAGCATCAATCAAACAAATATTTATTAAACACCTACTATGTACCAGACACTGTGTTAGGTGCATCCCAAATATAGTAAGAGGCTTAAGGTTTAGATGGCTGTGAAACAAAAATTCCAAGGAAGAATAAAATGTCCGCCATACACTGTGACATTCCCTAAGTAAAACATACTCTGTGTACTTAAGAAGCCTTGGATGCCTGGGAATGTTTTGATGGATGTTTGTTTAAATGTAAGCAGACATTTGATTGGCAATCAATCACATTCTGATGTAGAAGTCTCCCTGTTGTCTGCAGAATATGCCAGCTGGGTTTTAGCAGAGATGGAGTACCATTCAAGTAGCTCATGCAAAACTGGGAGGGGAGGTATCCTAAGAAACTGATCTGGAAATCAACAGGAATGAAGAATATCAGTGCCCAGAGGTTCTTTAGATTTAACAAAAGAATTGGCAAACTATGTCAGTCAGCTTGACTGACTGCTCCCAAAACTTCTATTCTAGCTCCCACTTGGACAAACAAAAGATCATATTTATACAGTGCTCTGAGGTTTGCAAAACACTTTAAATATGATATCTCATTTGATCTTCACAATTACCCTATGAGCTGGGTGCTATTATTGTCTCCACTTTACAAATGAGGAAACTGAGACTATAAGAGGTTAAAATGATTTGCCGGAGGTGTCTGGGATGAGATTTGAAGTTGGGTCTTCCTGACTTCAAGTTCAATAAATTATTGATTGTGTTACCCAGAAGGCTGGATTCCCAAAGGACAGAGTTTTAGAGGGTAGTTCTTAGGAGTTGGGGATGATTTTCTCTAATACTATTGTGCACAAGCCACTGGCATGATTCCTCCAATAGCTAGCTATTCATCCAGGGATAAAACAACCCAGTTGAACAAACATTCTATGCTATGGACTAGTGTCCTATACAAGGTATTGGAGGTACAAAAAATGAAAACCAAGTTAAAATGGAGCATTACCTTGGGAGAGAGGAAGAAGGGGTACAACATGCCAAAATAACTACAAGTCAGAATATGCTAAATATGCAGTATTTTTTAAACTTGGACTTGATTGGACCAGGTTACCCTAAGGGAGGCAGTCACTTTATGTAGAGTGGACACAAGGAAGTTTACCTAGAGGAAGGGATACAGAGTTGGAATTTTTTTTAAATCCTTTCTTTCTGTCTTAGAATCAATACAAAGTATTTTCTCCAAGGCAAAAGAGCAGTAAAGGCTAGGCAATTGGGGTTAAGTGACTTGCCCAGGGTCACACAACTAGGAATTATCCTGTCTCCAATCCTGGCTCTCTATCCACTGAGCTGCCCCACAAACTGAATTTCGAAAGAAAAGAAAGATTAAATGGGAACATACATGGCAGGAGTCTATTAAAGGCACTTTGGGCAGTGTGTGCCCAGGAATGAAAGCAGGAGAAGGTGGGATGAGATTGGAGAGCATGTCATGGGTAGCCACATTGATTAGAATGTAAAGTATGGGAAGGAGACCAGCATGAAAGAAGGCTGGAAAAGTGGGCTGGAGCCAGGGTGTAGAAAATTGGCTAGAAATAGAAATCAGAACTTACCAAAGACATTAATCTGGTTGTGATTATTTGTATTACATGATGATTCATCACTTTATAAAGGGATTTCTACATGGCAAGTATTTTGTTAACCCTTACCTTCTGATGGATACTAAGTATTGGTTCCTAGGCAGAAGAGTGGTAAGGGCTAGTCAACTGGGACCAAGTGACTTTCCAGGGTCACAGAGCTCAGAAGTGTAAGCCAAGTTTTAAACAGATTTATACTTAAAGTCTAGTTCAGCTTACAAAAATTTAATTTATTTAGTTTTCTTAGAATACATCTATCGTATATAAATCAGGGAACACCCATATAAGCAAAAATTTTTCACCCCATTTCAAAATGTTTCATAAATATGCAGTTAATTTCAAATAAGTGGTCAAAATGCCTCTCCATTTTAAATATGGAAAACTGATACATGAAGGGATCACATAATCAGAGCAGGAAATCCAAGCTTTTTGATATTTTTGACCAAGAGATTTTAGAAATTACTTTTTAAAATATATCCTCTCCTTCTCCTTTTCCTATCCTGTTTAGAAGTGGTGAATATAATTTAGCAAGCAACCAGCTGAGTAGGGCTACATCCCCATTTCCTAGTGGAGGCTCATTGACTGACATTTGCCTTCTTCAAGGTAATAGGTAGTGAGTTTATTCCTGTCAGGCTCCAATCTGTGGGTGGGAACAGGATGACTCAGAGAACTTCAGTACCCACCCAGCTCTCACTTAGAGGAAGGAATGTGAGATTAGAATCCCTTGGATTAAAATTGGAAAAATCCTTTGAGGATAGATTTTCAAATGTACTTTTCCTTTTTTCACACACCAGCACTTACCAATGACCAAATACTATCTGCCTTCAAGGAAGTATCAGTCAAAGAGCATAATCACAGCATGAGGAAGCTACATTAGGTCTTCTCAGCTGGGAATATCCCAAAGGTCAATGACGAGAACAAACTTGGGAGTGCTCAGAAATAATGATAGCTTTCTTTATAATTTCTACAGCACCTTGAATTTTACAAAGGGCTTCCCTTATGACGCCCTATGAGGTAGGGAGTACAAATATTATCATTCTCACTTTATATTTGAGAAAATTGAGGAAACTAGAAGTTAAGGGACATGCCCAGGGTCATACGTGATAAATAACTGAGATGGACTTAAAAGCAAAATTTTCATGCCTTAAATTCAGGGCTCTTTCCACTAGACCAGGATGACTGTTTAAAGGAAAAAGAAAAACCCAAAAGGTTGAGTCCACTGTCTAGCTATGGGGGTTGTAGCTGCTTTCACACTCTTTACCTTAGCTATAAAAGGGATCTCTCATAGCAACATCTTCCTCAGAAGTCTGTGCTGAAAATCACTTGGGTATTGCCTATCAAGCAGTATATGAGATGAATGTTGCTAACATCCTTAGAAGGGACCACTATTAAGGTGCATAAGCATAGGATTTGCTGCTAACAAATCAGTCGTTATCCTGTGAGTATGAATTTGGCATTTTGAGAGGCATGTCTATTTGATAAATGGGAACTTAACATACTGAGGGACTCATGTTCAAAACATTTTACATATATGTGTGTGTATATGTGTTTGTTTGTACATAATTTGTATTTGAGATATAACTTTCAGAGAATGTTATTGTTGGAATATCTCTTAGGCATCCCCCACCCCAATAATTTACTGGCCAAGGAGCTCAGTCCTATGAATTTAGCATGCTAAACTGATACAATTCCTCATGGAATGAGGAGGAAGAGAGGAGGAAACAGGTTTCTGGAAGAACTATAATGCCAGCCAGAAGTCCCCAGGAGAGATTTCGAACTATATTTAGACTTTCTGTCAAAGTAGTGTAAAAATTAAAATTAGTTTAAATAAAAAATATATTTTAAGAGATTTATTAATGATCATTAGAAATCAAGGAATAAAGAAGATACAAAATAAAGACCACATGCCCATGGATGAGGAAGTAAAGAGGTGGGACCTTCCACGTCCCCACCTAATATCCTCTATCTACAGGAAGTACATAATGACAGGAAGTCAGTGGGCTCCTGGGAAATGTAGTTCTTTTTTAGGGTAACAGTAGCCTCCTATTTACCACATGGTTGTCAATCTTAACCAAAGCATTCAAAAAGTTCTGAATTGACTTCTGCCCTTCCTCTAAACTGGCCTTCTCTCTTGATGTGGTCTTTTTCCCCCCTTCATCTAATTTCTTCCAGGCTGACTATATTTGGTGAGAGACAGTCCTGTCAGAGAAAATAACAGGGGCCTTCTCCCTACCTCAGCCTTTGTTCTTTCATCTTAGATTGAAGGATTGGAGGTTATGTCCATTCTGAAAGGCCAATCTCTGCCCCCAAATAATTTCAGACAGAAGGAGAAGCACTGCCTACTTGGGCAGGATTTACTCCTTTACCAGAACTTCTGCCCAGTACCATGTATTTGAATGACTCATTCTCTCTTGCCCTTTTATAGAATCTGGTAGATGTATGAAAGAATAAAATGCTGAAACAAGAAACAATCTCACTCTTCCATTCTTTTTTATGCAATAAAACTTTATTTATAAGTAGGTACTGGTATCTCTATCTCATTCTTTAAAAGATAAAAAGAAAGTCTATTTATTTCAAAGCCAAGTCCTTTATTAGTCCATCCTGGGATGGACTAATCCTGGGAGCCAATTGACTTTAAAAAAAACAAAACCCTTATCTTTCATTTTGGAGTCAATAATATGTATTGGTTCCAAGGCAGAAGAACAGTAAGGGCTAGGCAATGGGAGTGAAGGGACTTGCCCAGGGTCACACAGCTAGGAAATGGCTGAGGACAGATCTGAACCTAGGACCTCATTTCTTTAGTCTTGTCTCTCCATCCACTGAGCCACCCAGTTGCTCCCTGTCAATCAACTTTTTGCATTTAATTTAGTCTTCTTGTTGGCTGGCTTGGATAAAGAACTTTTGAGGATTTTCCTAGTTTCATTGGAAACTTTAGAGACCTTCCTTAGGCTTTTTCTCTACTTTGGATTGATCCTTGACTGTGTCTGACTCCCTAGATACCTTAACTGTTGGGTAGAAAGAAGGCTTGATGCCCAAATCCAACTTGCCCTTTTTCTGAGCAGTTGTCTTAGGTTCATCACTGGTCTTTTTAGTTTTCTCAGCCCCTCTAGCTTTAGACTTAGCAGCTACCCCCTTTTGCTTGGATACTCTCTGGTTCTTTTTGTTTTCCAGTCCTGGGAATGGGGGAGTACTTTGTAGTTCCACAATGCTTTGTAACTTATCAAGAACTTTACGAGAGCCCTGGAAAGAAGTAGTTCAAAAATTAGTGTTATTTCTCCTGGCAATGATTCTGGAAAAGAGAGTGAGGATGAATAATTTCTGTAATTCTGCCTCCCTTAAATCCAATTCATATCCAAATCATTGGTCATCTTCAAAAACAAAGGACAAACAACAATTCCTCCAATGTGGAACCAAGCACTGAGAGTCAGTAATCTCAGAAGAGACCAGATTCTTTACCCCTATTTCTTAGAAGCCCCATTTTCCTTCAACACTCAGCTTAAGCACCACTCTATACAAGGACTTTTATGATCTCGCGCTGCCAGTGACTCCTCTAAAAATGTCTTATCATATTGTATACATACATAAACTTACATGTATCTTGAATGTGCTGTTGGCACATATTGTTTTCTCCAGAGGAATGTAAATTCTTTGAGGGCAGAGACTTATTTGTTCTTTGTATCACCAGTACTTAACACTGTGCCTGGCACATAGTAAGTCCTTAATACAAGCTTATGGATTGAGTGACTGAATTAGAAGCTAGCTACATTAAAAATATTTTCTTTTTAACACAAATTTATTTTTGAATCATCTGTCAAACAGTAATTACACTAGATTTCTGATGGAAAATAATTCTTTAGCTAAACCAGTAAACTCTTTAAAATTAATGCAACATGAAATTCTTTTTTATGGTACTTTATGGATATAATTTTTTAAATCAATACTAAATATCAATTCCAAGGCAGAAGAGCAATAAGGAGTAGGCAACTGGAATCAAGTGTCTTACCCAGGGTCACACAGCTAAGAAGTGTCTGAGGCCAGATTTCAACCCAGGACCTTCTGCCTTTAAGCCACTGGGCCACTTACCTGCCCCTGGACAATTTCATTTTAATGAATATTGTTTTATAACCGAACTTCTATAAAAGGTGCTGGGGTATTTTTTTAATGTTCCAACTGATGGTCCCCAGTGATGTTTTTTTTTATTCTCATTAATTTTATTATGTGAAGAATCTTCTCAAACAGATGCTTTTATCCAGGTCCTAGTCTAAGGAATCTATTTCCATGATGAAGAGGTGGCTTTTCTTAGCTTTATTACAGAATCACAATGGCAGACCTTGAAGGTATCTAAGAGACCTTCTTGTCCAACACTTTCATTTTGAAGATGAGGAAGCTAAGCCTCAGAGAAGGGAAAAGACTTGCCGAAGGTCAAAGGTCGAAATGGTCTCAGAGAAGGGCAGTGATGTGACTCAGTGCATTGAGAGCAAGATCTACAGTGGGA